>NC_060282.1:9403050-9558217 GCF_021613505.1 Equus quagga
CTTCCCAGTAATTCTCCCTCTTGTGTAAGCTAGCTCTGGTGGGAGCCCTTCCACTTGCACTCCAACAATTATAATTAATAGGAGTTGATTTGCTTTTACAATCAGAAAAAAGTCCTGAACATATGCATGTATATAATTTAAATTTCTGTGCACTCCAGCCTCACTCTAATTTTAGATCTGTTGCCCTGAAACTGTGACAAACCCTCCAAACTTTGCTTCAAGAGGTCTCCCTCAGAACGAAGGAGCAAAGAGCAATGCTCTCTGGGTCTGCCAGTGCAGTGATGGCTCTAAGGAATCTTGCCACCAGCCCCTCCCCCCCCATGCAGTGCTGGCCAGGAGCTGCCTTTTGATTGGCAGCCCTGCAGGTACCCTGGACAGGAATCCACCCTTCTGAGTTAGAGCGGGCCAGTGCTGGAGTAGGGGAGTTCTGCATCTGGATTACTGCTGGATCGTGTACGAGCAATGTGAGTGTGTCAGTCACTAACTTCCCTAACTTCAATGTCCTGATCTTTAAAATGTTGCTAATAACAGGCATCTGCCTTCCAGATCTTGGGAGAAGATCCAGTGCATAAGGCTTGCAGTCTCACTCAGCAGGGCCACGGCCCACAGGATGCCCTAGATAAGTGATGGCTCACACCGTCTTGGTTCCTCTCTTAGATTAACTTTCACTTTAACAAGAATGTGTTCTCTCTTAGCATGCTCTACTCTGGCATCCCCACACCACCACGTGTCTTTGAACTACATAATTCAAATGTTTCATTATCATTTTCCTGGTCTCCAGCTTTTAGATCTGCCCAGGGTACAGGTGTCCATCTTGCATGACACAACAGAAGTGTATGGGTCAGCTTAGGTTTATGCTGCAGGAACAAATGGCACCCCCCCCCCACCACCACGCCAAAAAATATCTTGATGGATTACAACAACAAAGGTTTATTTCTTGCTCACAGTAGTGGTCACCTCAAGTTGCAAGTAGGCTCCCTCTCTGCTCCACACCTCTTCTTTCTGGGACTCAGGAGCAGCCCCCATCCAGGACAAACCTGACTTATGACAGAGGGTGAAGAGAGGTAGGGACACACCTTAAAACAGTTGACAGAGTTGGTGCACATCACTTCCACTGACATTAATGGGTTAAAACAAATCACGTGGCCAAACCTTCTATCAGTGGGAAGTATCATTTTCTTGCATGGATGAATTCAAGAAAATAATTTGAATAAATAATAGCCTTTCACTGGGAGGTTCTCCACCTGGCCTTAGGGACTCTCTGGCTGGACATGCAGGAAAGCATTGAACTTTAATGTCCTGGGTCCTGAGTCCCTCCAGGTGGGGGAGGGGAAAGATAACTTGGTCCTTCCATTTGGCTCTCTCCCCTGATGTTATATCCCTTTGGCCTCCAGGGTCCCTGCCACTCTATTAACAGCTGATATTTAATTCCAGCTATCATAAAGATGTTCACATCATAAAATTGGAAGGAAACAGTACAAAACCTAATTTTGCTTTTTCTCTGGAATGATTTTTTTGTGTGTATCTTTTAGCTTTCTAGAATGAGTATGTATTCTTGAATAAGAAACTAAACAAAATATTCTATTTAAAAAAATTAAAAGATTAGCCTGGCAGCAAAGTGAAGGATTGCTTCCAGTGGAGGGATCCTGGAGGCAGAGGACCAGGGAGGATGGAGATGAGACTGAAGCAGGGCGGTAGCCATGGGGATGGAGAAGAGGAGTCATATCAACTTGGATTTGATAGAGTGGTGACTCCAGGAGGTAGAGAGGGGGGCTTCTGTTGAGCACCCACCGTGGGCCAGGACCAAGGAACGTGGAGACCCTCTGACCTGCAGAAGAAGGGGAGACTTCCCAATGAGAAGGCTGCAGGTGTCATTGGGTGCAGAAAAGTCAGAAGTTGCTTCCTTGAACCCTCAGTCTCAACACCAGTATCTCACCCAGGTTCTGCCCTGGTGAACAGGTTCATGTCTAATCTTCTGACATCATTTTATTATTTGGAAACTGTGCTTGAATTGCCACCATCTTGCTTTTAGAAGACAAAGGCTTGATGGACAACTAACGGGGTCATCTCATCCGTCCACCTGCCATCATGGGAGAACGTGCCTATTCAGACCCTCTTGACATTGCAAAGGATGCACATTCTCAGGGCAGACAGAGTTGTATTCAAGTGGTGTCATCTTGAGAAAGTCCATTGGTGTCTCTGGGATTCAAGATTCTTATTACATAAATGGAAATTATAACACCTACTTCATGGAGTTTGTAAGGATAGAAAGAGATCATCTTTGAAAACATCTAATATGACAATGCCTATCACATAATTAGTAATTATTATAATGGTGGAGCATAATACATAATACAATGGTGCAAACCATTTTGCAAGGAAATGGTTCAGGCAAACGCCTACAGTCATAATCAAAATAATAAGTAAAAGTCATCTATAATTTACCTAGCCATTCCACCATTTGATGATCAGGAAGTTTTTCCTTGCATCCAACCTAAATTTCTCCAATGCAACTAAACCCATAAATCAACAACCTGTCGAGTGGCAGTGGCCCTGCTCTGGAGTCACTCTAGTGTCATGGGAAGAGCATTAGCTGTGGAGTCACCTACGTCTGCTTTACAGCAGCTTGACCCTGGGAATGTCACTAAAATCTCTTGAGTGTCACTTTCCCCCTCTTTCAAATGGGGGCCATCTTATCTACCTTAGGATCCTGTTTTGAGAATTATTTTGAGAGTGGTATAAGCAATGCATTTGGCCCACAAAAGGTGTGCACCGAATATGAGCTCCTTTCCATTTATTTTCATGCGTTTTACCATTTAAGGAAAAGCATATTTTTTAAACTCCAAGTGTTTTTCAGCTCATTATTTTTATCCAGGACCATTATAGCTATTAAGTGTTTTGGGCTTCTTTCTCTCCAGAGACATTTTATGACGCCAATTAGAAGTGCAAGTACACTGAGATTAAAGAAGAATGACTAGCAAAGAGAGCAGTAGATTTCCCCTCTCGACACCCAGCTTCCTGCTCCTGGAGCTCATTTTCAAATACCTAACTCTCTGTGGAAAAAAATAAAACAGCATTTCTGGGGTCAAGGGAACAGCATTAAGATTTCACAATCCAGCATCATTTGAAGGCCATTGGGGAGGAGGATTGTCTGTGTAAGCAGGGAAACGCATTTACCTGAAGACTACGAACACCATTTTGCGGCTCTTGACAAGGACAGAAATCTGGTAACATGAAACCAACACTCAGGTCTTGGGGCATTGGAAAGGTTGACTCATAGAGGGGAATAACCAAAGACAGGGTCCAGTTTTACGTGCAGGGGTCTCCCCCATTTCATTATTACACGCACAGAAGATTCTCATTAAAGGTGTGGGTTCAGTGAAGAATCGACGCTCATGTTGATGATGTTATTAAGTTTTCCTTTCAGTTCTATTCTTTTCTTCCTCTTTGGTCCTTTTTCTCCACCTCCTCCTCTCCAAAGACCACAGGAATCAGAATAAAATGATCTAATTTAATTTGGGGACCATGAGTTAGTTTCCCAGTCTCTCTGAAAACCACTTTTCCCCTCCGTAAATGGGATGAGTTGTGCCTGCTTCAGAACCTCATCTATTTCACGCCCGTTACCACCTCCTAGCTCAGGCCTGTTCTCCAGTTCTGGATTAATGCAGCGGCTGCCGATCTTGCTTCCCAGCCTCTAGAATGCGCATCCCTGCTCCCCTCCCCAGCCCACACCATCTATTCTCCAAGCTACTGCTGGGGCGTTCTTTCAGCAACGCCATCTGACCATGCCAAACACTTCGTCTTTCTGTCTATAATAGAAGAGACTCAGCTGCCTCCATGAGAAGGGAATCTGAGCAAGGCCTAAGAGCAGACACAGCTTCTGCCCACAGCTCACTGCTCCTGCTCCTTTCACTTCTTTCCCCTAACGCGCCCCATTCCAGTCAGATGGCACAGTTCCCCAAAAACTCCCGGTTTCGCACCTCCAGGTCTGTGCACCTGCTCTGCTGTCTTCCCTAACAATTCGTACTTCTTGAAGAAGAATCGGTGTAGAAAAATACTCCTCTTCCAAGAAGCCTCTCCTGACCACCCCAGGTTTGGTTTACGACCATTCTCTGTGACTCAGAGGCATCCTACCCTTACAGGTGTCCAGGTGCTCCTGCTGCTGGGATTGCACGTCTCCCTCGCTGGCCTGAGCTCCCTAGGACAGACGTGCCCCTTTCATCTCCACATCCCCCAGTGCCTGACGCAGCACTTAGAGACAGTGAGCACTGAAGTCATGGCACAGGAAGGAGTGAAAAAGACATACTTTGCAAAATGATGCACGCTGTAATAGAAGTATGCCAGAAGATTGATTAACCCAGAGTCTAAAACTGGAAGCACACAAACAGTAGAATCACTCTGGGCGGGTGCTTTTATAATTGTCACTTTTTTTGGTAATTACTCTATTTATCGAATGACTAAATTTGGTAGAGTGTAATTACAAAATGGCCTGCCTGAGACACAAGCTGTCAGCTCTCCCTTCCCCACCCCTGAATGACATCTCAGGTAGATACCATAAGCTTTAAGGCCACTTTCGGGAATAAATATGGTCCCAGAGTCACATTTAAACTTCCATCCCACACCAATCCAGTCAGTCAGGCTGCCCTCTGACTTGGGAACCAGCAGTAAGAAAAGGGAACTGGTGAGTTCTTGCACTCTCCAAGCCATGTCCCCCAGTCACTCTGCTGCTTCTGGACCCTCCGGGGTCAGCAGCGAAGAGCAGGGAGGACGAAAGAAGGAGAGGCACAAGTCTTCATCCTTAGCTGGTTCTGTATGTGTATCTCTGCTCTCCAGGCATTTTATTTTTTATTGAGCTAACGTTGGTTTATAACATTATACACATTTCAGGTGTACATCTTTATATTTCGATTTCTGTGTAGACTACATCATGTTCACCACCCGAAGACTAATTACCATCCTTCAACACACGCAGATGCCCTGTCACCTCTTTAGCCGTCCTCCCTCCCGTCTTCCTCTCTGGTAACCACCAATCCTATCTCTCTTGCTATGTGTTTGTGTGTCACTGCTTTAATCTTCTATTTATGAGTGAGATTGCATGGTATTTGACTTTCTTCCTCTGACTTATTTCACTTAGCATAATACCCTCAAGGTCCATCCACATTGTCACAAATGTCAAGGTTTCAACTTTTTTCTAGCTGTATAGTATTCCATTGTGTATGTATACCACATCTTCTTTATCCATTCATCCCTTGATGGACATTTAGGTTGCTTCCAAGTCTTGGTTATTGTAAATAATGCTGCAATGAACATAGGGGTGCATGTATCTTTACACACTTATGTTTTCATGTTCTTTGGATAAATACCCAGCAGTGGAATAGCTGGATCATATAGTGGTTCTATTCTTAATTTTTTGAGAAATCTCCATACTGTTTTCCACAGTGGCTGCACCGGCTCGCATTCCCACCAGCAGTGTGTGAGAGTTCCCTTCTCTCCACATCCTCCCCAACACTCGTTATTTCTTATCTTGTTAATTGTAGCCATTGTGACAGGAGTGAGGTGATATCTCACTGTAGTGTTGATGTGCATTTCCCTAGTAATTAGTGATGTTGAGCATCATTTCATGTGCCTGTTGGCTATCTGTATATCTTCTTTGGAGAAATCTCTGTTCAGATCTTTTGCCCATTTTTTAATTGGGTTGTTGGTTTTTTTGTTGAGATGTATGAGCTCTTTATATGTTTTGGATATTAACCCCTTATCAGATATATGCTTTGCAAATATCTTTCCCGATTGTTAAGTTGTCTTTTTGCTTTGTTGATGGTTTCCTTTGCTGTGCAGAAGCTTTTTAGCTTGATGTAGTCCCATTTGTTTATTTTTTCTTTTGCTTCCCTTGCCTGAGTAGATATGGTATTTGAAAATATGCTGCAAAGACCAATGTCAAAGAGTGTACTGCCTATGTTTTCTTCTAGAAGCTTTATGGTTTCAGGTCTTACATTCAAGTCTTTAATCCAATTTGAGTTCATTTTTGTGTACGGTGTAAGATAATGGTCTACTTTCATTCTTTGGCATGTGGCTGTCCAGTTTTCCCAACACCATTTATTGAAGAGACTTTCTTTTCTCCATTGTATGTTCTTGGCTCCTTTGTCAAAAATTAGCTGTCCATAGATGTGTGGGTTTATATCTGGACTCTTGATTCTGTTCCATTGATCTGTGTGTCTGTTTTTGTGCCAATACCGTGCTGTTTTGGTTACTATGGCTTTGTAGTATATTTTGAAATCAGGGAGTGTGATACCTCCAGCTTTGTTCTTTTTTCTCAGGATTCCTTTGGCTATTCAGGGTCTTTTGTTGTTCCATATGAATTTTAAGATTCTTTGCTCTATTTCTGTGAAAATGTCATTGGAACTTTGATAAGGATTACATTGAATCTGTAGATTGCTTTAGGAAGCATGGACATTTTAAGTATGTTAATTGTTCCAATCCAAGAGCATGGAATATCTTTCCATTTCTTTGTGTCATCTTCAATTTCTTTCAACAATGTCTTATAGTTTTCAGTGTACGGGTCTTTCACCTCCTTGGCTAAATTGATTCCTAGGTATTTTATTCTTTTTGTTGAAATTGTAAATGGGATTGTATTCTTAGTTTCTCTTTCTGCTACTTTGTTGCTAGTGTAGAAACACAACTGATTTTTGTATGTTGACTTTGTATCCTGCAACTTTACTGTATTCATTTATTAGTTCTAAAAGTTTTTTGGTGGATTCTTTAGGGCTTTCTGTATATAAAATCATGTCATCTGTAAATAATGACAGTTTCACTTCTTCTTTTCCAATTTGGATCGCTTTTATTTCTTTTTCTTGCTTGATTGCTCTGGTTAGGACTTCCAATACTATGTTAAACAAGAGTGGAGAAAATGGGCATCCTTGTCTGGTTCCTGTTCTTAGAGGGATAGCCTTCAGTTTTTCTCCATTGAGAATGATATTAGCTGCAGGTTTATCATATATGGCCTTTGTTATGTTGAGGTACTTTCCTTCTATACCCATTTTATTCAGAGTTTTTACCATAAATGGATGCTGGATCTTGTCAAATGTTTTCTCTGCATCTATTGAGATGATTGTGTGATTTTTATTCTTGATTTTGTTAACGTGGTGTATCACATTGATTGACTTGTGGAGGTTGAACCATCCCTGCATCCCTGGAATGAAACCCACTTGATCACGATGTATGATCTTTTTAATGTATTTTTGTGTTGGATTTGCTAGTATTTTTGTTGAGGATTTTTGCATCAATGTTCATCAGTGATATTAGCCTATAATTTTCTTTTTTTGTGTTGTCCTTGTCTGGTTTTGGTATCAGAGTAATGTTGGCCTCATAGAATGAGTTAGGAAGCTTCCTCTCCTTTTCAATTTTTTGGAAGAGTTTGAGAATGATAGGTATTGTGTCATCTTTGAATATTTGGTAGAATTCGTCAGGGAAGCTGTCTGGTCCTGGACTTTTATTTTGAGGAGATTTTTGACTACTGTTTCCATCTCCCTACTGGTGATAGGCCTATTCAAATTCTCTATTTCATCTTGATTAGGTTTTGTCTCCAGGCATTTTAATTCTGGACTCTTGAACTGTGTCTTTAGGGACCCCCACGAGCAGTCCTGCATCAAACAGTGTCCTAATATTGGAGGACCCACATTCAGCTCCTTTCTGGCCAGTCCCCCTGCAGCCACTTTCTTCTGGGTTCCCCACAGCAAACAGGCTGCTCTCTTGAGTGGATCCCTCATGTCCTGCTAACATCCCCCACAGAAACTCATCTATTCTTGCCTTGTGCAGCTCACATGATGCCTCCCCTTCTCTCCTCACTGCTTCGGTCTGTCTTCCGCCTTCCAGCTTCTCCAGGTGACAGGCTGTATCTACCTTTGTCTCAAGTTTGCCCCAACAACCTGGGAAGTGTGTCAGGTTCTCTAGCACTCCATGCTCTAACAGCTACCATTATGCAGCTTCACAAGCATCTGTCTAGACGGGGGGCTGCCTCTCTCCTCTTCTTACATGCTCCCCACTGCCATCTCTGCAGACCGTTCTCTTGCAGAGAGTTCTCAAAACCTCTCACCCACTCACCCTCCGCATAAATCCCTAGGTCACTGAGCAGGTCCATCTGCCTTCCATGAATGAGGCTTGTGCTTCTGCTTTGAAGGTGGGGGTCCTGATCATCCTTTGTCCTCAACTCGGGGGTTTCATCCAAATTCTGAGGCAACAGGAGAAAACTTCTTTTGTTACTAAAAATCACATTTCAGTGATATCAGGGAAAAAGTAGACAGGAAATTTGCTTTGATAAGTGGCACATGATAGTGTGTTCTGCTAAGCTACAAACAATGGTCCATGATGTCACAGAGGCCCAGGCCTGTGATTCCTACAGAGGATGGGGACGGGAGAACTCCATAGCAGCGATGTTGCTAGTGATCTCTTGTAAGTAGGAGTGGTGAAGGTTTGCCATTTATAAGATGTGTGTTGGTAATAATGGCTTAAAATGTTGAATTGCATTTGTACACACACATGAGTGTGCAAATATCTATTTAATGTGCTAAAGAATGTTTCATTACTATTGGATTTCACTGCTGTTAAAAATGCCTAAACTCTAGAAATACTAGTAAGAGAGAAAATGCCAGGTCCTGGGCATTCCAGAGAAATGCTCCTCCCTTGGATTTATAAATGCACCTAGGACCACAAAGAAGGGAGCTTATTTCTGCCCAAGCTGGGCAGGTAGGAAGACCTCACAGAGGGGATGGGAGCTACTTGGGGAGGTTCCTCCTAGGGGAGATGGAAAAGCATGCGGGCCCCAGGGCAGCCTGAGTCAAGGAAGAGAAACACAAGAGCAGCTGGTGAATTGGGGCACATTTCTCAGTCCTGGGAGAAAAGAGACAGGAACAGCCATTGTCCGAGTCCTTGCTCCATCTAGACCTGGGGACCTATGCTTCCAACATCTTTTCCCATCTGGTCCTCACAGCAGCCCCGTGAGGCCCTTGGCAGCCTCTGTTTTTCAGATGAGAAGTAAGGCCTAGAGAGGCTAATGGACTTGTAATGAAAGTAAAGCTGGGGCTGAATCCCAGCTTGGTTCCCCTCTAAGGCAGGTGTGCTCCCTACGGAGCCTGGCTTGGTGGGCAGGGCTGGGAAACAGCACTGGGGAGTGAGCTGGGCGGCAGGACCGCCTGACCTTCCCGAGGTACCCATCTATGCTTGCCAAAGAATAAAAATTGTCAATCCCCACTGCTCAAGAAACACAGCAGTTGTCAGGAGTGGCCTCGCTGGGGAGCAGCCAAGGCTGGCCCTGCTTCTCAACTCGGAGACATGGAAATCCCTGGGCTCAGACACAGGACAGGTGTGTGAGCGGCTCCTCTCTCATGGGATGTCAGGATCCAGGCCCCACTCCAGGTGTTCCTGTCACCAAGAATCATCATCAGATGACTCGATCTGCAGAAAATTTCAGCAACTTTACAAAATCATCCCTCTGGCCCCAACTTTCCAACCCATTGAACCATCTTCCTTAGCCCCGAGAGCGGCCTGAAGCCGAGGTGTTTCTCTCAGGAAAAAGCCCCGCTGATTATGACTGGGGCCTGCCTGTCCTTCCAGCAAGGTCAAAGTCAAGGTGGGAGCAGGACCAGCAGGAAGCGGGAGGTACCAGGCCCAGAGCCCTTCACGTGTGCTCAGCTGGCGTCCCTTCTGTGGCCAGCTCCATCCAGGCAGTCAGGATGCAAGGTGAACGAGAGCCAACTCCTGCCCTCAAGGGCCACTGTCAAGGAGGAGAGACAAAGATGGGTTCTCTTCACTGCCTTGCAGTAGGAGGTCCACTTAGCCATTCAATAATTCCAAACTGTTAGTGAAAAAACACACAAACACACACACTTTCTCCTCCCCAACCTCCTAGGATATATCTAACAACCCAGGGTGATTAACCTGTCCAAAGGATTCAGTCAACTCTGGCTTCTCTGGTCTCAGAGGAGCAGGAAACAACAATGACAACCATGGTGAGTCTTTATTGAGATGGTCCTCTGGACCACACGGCACCATGGTGATTACGTTACCTTTGTTGCCATGTTTCATCCTAACAACCACCCCTTGAGTTGGCTACTTGGATCGTCATCACTGTTTTACCAATAAGAAAACTGATGCTTAGATAAAGAGCAGCTGTCCTGGAGGTGGCATGTGGTGGACATCAATGCAGGCTGTCTGGCTCCCCACCATCTTCAGTCAGACACCTGCTCAGGCCACCACGGGCACCCTTCTCTGCTCAGAGCACAGAGCCTCCAAGAGGCCTCTGGAATTCTCAGCCCACGGGTGTCCTGAGGTGGGAGCCATTCCTCTGGACACAGAGGGAGAAGATTCCTCTCTCCCGGCTGCTGTGCTCTGTCGTGGACCTCTCACAGTACCCCCAGGGGTCCAGCTCTCTAGAACTATCTGCCAACCCAAACACACAAGGCCCACTGAGTGAGGAAGGCCCCAGGATGAGCCATATGCCAACTCAGAACCACCCCCAACCCTGCCTGGGGAGTCCTCGGGGTCAGTTTCAGATACCCGCCAAAGTCAGAGTGTCCCCCACTAGGAACAAGGCTTATTCGTTGTTTTTTTAAAATAAAGAATGAAGGACACCCATGTCCACAGCAGCATTACTCACAATAGTCACAAGGCAGAAGCAACCCAAGTGTTCATCGACTGGTGACTGCGTAGACAAAATGCAGGATGCACACACAGTGGAGTATTACTCAGCACTGAAAAGAAGGAAATTCTGACACCTGCTACAACGTGGATGAACCTTGAGGACATTGTGCTAAGTGAAATACACCAGTCCCAAAGGACAAAGTGTATAATTCCACTGACATGAGGCGCAGAGACTGGTTAAATTCATAGAGACAGAACGTAGAATGGTGGGTGCCAGGGGCTGGGGGATGGGATGGGGAGTCGCTGTCTGATGGGGACGGAGTTTCAGTTTGGGAAGATGGGAAGAGTTCTAGAGGAGGATGATGATGAAGTTGCATAACAATGTGAGTATACGTAACACCACTGGATCGGACACTGGAAAATGGTTAAGATGGTAAACTTGATGTTATGTGTATTTTAACACAATTAAAATTTTTTTTAATGGGGGCGAAAAAAGAGTGAAGAAGAAAAAGCCTTGGGGAATCACCAGAAGGTAGTCCTGTGGCCCTTTTATTCACTCTCCAAATAGCACCCAGTTGTCACCCACAGATTCCAGGCCTCTGTTTAGGGGAGTTCTTTGGTTTCTAAAGCCCCAGGAACCTACACCCACGAGGGCCTCTGCTGTAAGGAAGGAAAGTCCCTGAGGATCTTGCCGACTTTTGGGCATCTGTTTCCAAGTGGCTTGAGGGGCAGGGACCCAGAGAAGCCCCGTCCCACCCAGTCCGCTTCACGGAGGGGAGGGAGCACGGACGGCTAGCTCCCGCTTCCTCCCTCGGAGACATAAACAGTAAGTTGGCACAAGATTTCACTGAAAACCTCCCGGAATCTTCATCAGCTCTGTATGTTTCCTTTGTTGAAAAAATGTGATTTTTTTTCCTTCTGGAGAAAAAGTATTCATAGTGAGAACAATGGGCAACAATCACAATTCATTATTTCCAACTTTACTCATCAGAGGGAAAAAATCATTAAACCTGAGAATCAGGGCCTCGGGGCTCTGTGGGGAAAATGAGAGTGGCTTCCAGACAGAAGGGCTCCGTCATTGTCCCACTGACTGTCCTCAATGTCCTAGAGACAGAAAGAAGCCAGAGTCTTGAAGGCTGGCCTCGCAGAAGGTCCTTGTGCTCCTTCCCCCCATTGTCTCCGAAAGGCTGTTGAGCATGGGCACCAAAAAGAGCCGACCAATGGGTCCTTCCCTACACGAGATGGCCACCCGAGTCCTCCACGTCTAGAAAGCAAAGTGGCTAGTGAGTTTTAAAGTTCAGCTTTATCACCAAAAAAAAAAAAAAAAACCAATCTTAATTTAGATCTTATGACACATTCCTCTATAAATACAAGAATCCCTTAACCCATTCCGAGGTGCTAACGAAGCGGGCCACTGGGAATCACAAAGGACACTACAGAAATCTTCGCAGATGGGCTGTGACTGACTTTAGAAGGATAACAAGGAATATGGCCAATGAAAGGATTGAGATGGGGGGCTGGGGAACACAGCCCTAAAGAAAGGGACCCTGTGAGCCAAGGTAGGGAGTCTAGCTCGGGGAATTTTGCACACGAAGCTGAACAGGGGCAGTGGCCAGAGGTTCAGCTCCCAGGAAAAGGGGCCAATCTTGAAAGGCCCTGAGTTCCATGGCCAGGAGCACCTTCACCCTCCTGGAGGACTTGGTTTCTATGCATTTTACAATGCTTGCTCCACTTCGTAAATACCAAATGTCAAGCGTTTATTTAATGTTATTTGAAATTCCAGAAAAACCGTTCTCCCTACAGTGAGTGGAATAATTTTTTAAAAACCTACATCTATCGTGCCATTTTCTTGCTTAAAACCCTTCAGTGGCTCCCAGTGGTTCTTAGGATATGAACTCTCTGGGGGGGTCCAAGGCGTTACACAATACTAACAGTTATTGACATTCTACTCTCCACCGTATGCTTTACCTGTAGAAACTCATTTAATCCTTATCACAAGGGCATGAGGCGGGTGCTATTACGAACTCATAGCGCATTTGGAGATACTTTGCCCAAGATTGCATAGCTGGTAAATATTGGGACCAGGAGTGGAACGCAGGTGACATAGGCATGTTCCTCCCCCTACTTCACCATTCCAGTCCAAGCCACCATCAACCCTCCCTGGGCAATGGCCATGGCCTCCAAACGTGACTTCCTCTCCCACCTCAGCTGCAGACTCCTAGATGCTGCCATGACCTCTCACTGCAGCCCATCAGAATTCCACCCTCACACACCCTGCTTGGACCACCACTTCGTTTACTCCCAGTCCACTCGCTTTAATACGCTAATTCCAACAATTCTTTGGCCTCAACACAACCTATAATCCATTGACCCTATCATGTGTTTATTGACCCAGACCCCACTCATGCCCCACTTCCCTCCAGCCTAGCGTAGACTTCCAATCATCTCTTTCATGCACCTTTATCTCCTCAACTCCTTTTTTCCTGTCGTTGTACTTACCTGGAAAAAACCCGATCCTGGTTAAAGCCTCATCGCTGCCACTCTCCTCCTGAACCCAAGCAACTATCTTTCACTGGAGGGAAACCCAAAACAAAGCTGATTCTCTGTTAATGACCATCAGCCTCAGGTGAGCCTTCATGGCCGCCCAGGAACCCGGCTACCCTTCCTGCCTCAATCCAGCCTCCCACTTTCCTAGATGACGTCTACCCCTCTCTCCTCACACTTCCAAAAGTCCTCTCCATTCTTACCATCAGTTTGCTACCTTGCTGAGAAAAATGAAGCAATTAGAAGAGAAATTTCACGCACTCCCACCTCCCCTCCCCCTTTGCACCTGCTCTTCTCCCTATTACTGCTGATTCATTGTCTATATTCCTTTCTAAGGCTTTCCTCCTTCTCCATCCCATCCCTTTCCCGCATTCTCATCTTTCTCTCTTGTATCATCAACTTTTCTCTTTCTGTGAGATCATTTTAAGCAGCAGGTAAGTATATCTATTGTATTCGATCTGTCATATATTCTCCTTTCACCACATGTTCCGTTCTCCCTCTTAGAAAGAATTGTCTATATTCATCTTTTGCCCATTCTCTGTTTAACTCAAATCTGTCAGAATGTCATCCTTACCAGTCCACTGAAAGAATCGTTAGCAAGGACACCAATGGCCTGCACGTTGCTATACCTAACGGCCATTCCTCGGTCATGTTGTATTTTAGTGTATCAACTGCATTTGATAAGTGAGCTGCTGCCCGCTTGGTGAAACCCTTTCTCCAGTTGGCTTCTAGGACACCACTTGTCTTAGTCCCTTTGGGCTGCTGTGACAAAATACGACAGATTGACTAGCTTACAAACAATGGAAATTTATTTCTCACAGTTCTGGAAGCTGTAAAGTCCAAGATCAAGACGCCAGCACGGTCGTGTTGCATCAGGGCCCTCTTCCTGGCTCACAGCTGCCAGCACCTTCTCACTGTGTCCTCACGTGGTGGAAGGGACTAGGGATTTCTGGGGCCTCTTTCACAAGGGCACTGATCCCATTCATGAGGGCTTCACCCTTGTGGCCCGAGTACCTCCAAAGTCCCCGTCTCCTTCAACCATTAACTTTGGGAGTTAGGATTTCAACATATGAATTTGGTGGGGGGCGGGGCACAAACATTCAGACCACAGCACCACCCTTGGCTGTCCTGCTCCCCCACTGACCTCTGCTTCTCCTTTGCAATCTTTCCCCATGAGGACCACCAACAAACATGGGAGTGGCCCGCGGCTTACTCCTCGGAGCTCGTCTCTTTCTACATGCCTCAGCTAGGTCGGTAGCTCCAGACTTACGGCTTAAACGCCATCCATTCCTTGATGACTCCTCAAGTTTTACTGTAAAGAGATCTGACCTCTATCCTGAACTCAGACATCTCCACTGGGATGCCTAATCGACATCTCAAACTTTACTTGTCCCCAGATTCCTGATTTCCAGCCCCTCTCCCAACTTTCTCCTCCCACAGTTGTCCCCCCGTCACTTAATGGTAATTTTATTCTTTTTGGACCTCACCCCAAAGCCCAGAAGACACCCTTCACATCAAACTTACCAGCAAATATTGGCTCTACCTTCAGATCTATCCTGAACCTAGCCACTTCTCACCGTCTCCATCACACACACCGCCCCTCTGCATCATTTCGATAGCCACCAACTGGTCCCTCTGCTTCTGCCCTGTGCCCCTACAGCACAGCAGCCAGAGTGACCCTTTTGAAATATAAATCAGATGACATTACACGTTCAAACCCTCCAACAGCTGCCTGCCAGAGCGAAAGCCAAAGTCCTTACGATCACTTGTAGGGGCATAAGTGATCTGCTCCCCACCCCCTACCTCTCGGACCTCAGCTTTACTACTCTCCCCTGCACTCTCTCTGGACCCACAGATGTCATCCCTAATGTCAGGGACCATGTCTATTCTCTCTTCCTTTAGGGAACCTAGCATCATGCTTGACATCTTGTGGACACTCAGAGACGTTGGCTGAAAGAATGCTGCCTCTCTCCCTCTCTCTCTCGCTCTTTGTCTCTCTCTCCCTCTCTCTTTCCCCCCAGACTAGGTGCAACTCTAAAGCATAAGCTTTGCCTCCTTCCCCTTTGCAGCCCTGTTCGTTACCCAGCACCTAGCACACAGCAGGTTATACCCTCAGGAGGATATTAAAATGGGATTCAGGACACGGAAGCGAGCATGGGAAAGGCCCACAGGAAAACATGCAAACACACAATTTGCAAGAGGAATGAAGACACGCCTGTCCTGCTGCCCCTCAATTCCTCAGTTGGAAGGATCAAGGGAAGAAAGAAGATAAGAAGAGATTGGGGAGGAAACCTCTTTGGCAGGAGTGACCTGAGTCCGCAAGAGGTCATGTCTTTCTGACCTGGGCTGGATGCCACCTTCCACCCCCGACGCCAGAGAGGGGGGCTTCGAGGGGACTGGAGAGGAGCTGCTCTGTGCTATCGGTAGCCGGGGCAGGATAAACTAGGTCTGACTTCTGTCTACACAATTAGAGAAGGTGACCGAGGGCTCTGGCGGAGGGCCACGGGTGCACTGCTCTACTGGAATAGGTCTGATCACGTAGGAGCAAAGCAGGCACGAATGTGCCCTTTGACCAGACAGCGACTCTGCAAAACATGAGCTGGAGTGGACATCTTAGAACAGTCTTAAATCCTTCTCATGGAGGGGTGGGAAGGTGCGGGCCCAAGAAGCTGCAGATGAACAGCAGGCGGCTGGGGGAGGGGATGCAGAGGCCACCTTAGGACAGAGACACGTGGCCTGGGTCAGAGGGGTGCCCGAGAGGGCCAAGGAGAGCCTTCTGGACAACTTACAGAAACAGTCAGCGTTAAGCAACAGCCAGGCCCTAAAGGGACAAAGCCCGTCTGTGACAAGGACAATTCTAGGGACTTTTCTGTCTACTTCTGTTTCCTCTCATGCATCCGAAACTGGTTGTGGAAGCAGAAAGGAGAAGCCGGGCCAGGCAGAGAAATGGAGAAGAAGGCAGCCACACTCCCCTTGGCCACCACAGGCTTCATCCCGAAGCTGACCCCAGGTATAGGAAGGGAGAAGATCTGACGTGAAGGCGGTTGAGGGTTGTAATAATTAGATGGGACTGGGATTACAAGGGATTTATAAACCAAGATTTACAGTGATGCAGGAATGTCTGCTATTCTCTGCGAGCAGAAAGCTGACGAGCCCACCGGAGTCGCCCACAAGGTCAGGGGACAGTAACCTCAATGGTCTGACATTTGAAAGCTGCGTCTTGATCATCATTCACACCTCCTGCTTATTCAAGATGCAGACACACACACATGTAACCCGGCTGGGGATGCAGAAATAAGTAAGACCTGCGCTCTACACATAAGACGCTTATGTTTTGGAGGAGTCAGGACATCATTCAATACCTTGTGCCAGTTGCCAGGATAGACCTACGTACAAAGTGTCACCGGAGCCTGTGGCAGAGAGGGGCTAGGGTCAACCCAGGGCCCCACATCCAAGATGTTCTGTCTCGTGAGACGTTCTGACAAACCCTGCATCGAGCATTTCTACTCCAGTTTGGCGAGTGTAGACGGGCTGTGTGTCTTAGAGAAGAAAAGTGCCTGCAGTCACACACTCGCCAAGTCTCAGCAGCCTGAGAAGACGAAATGTCTCGCCCTGGGCCCATGAGCTTGCCCCCTCCCAGGGTCGTCGATCTGTCCACCAGAGACTTCTAGCGACACAGCACCGGGCACTGAGGCAGGAAACCCTGGAGCTTCAGTTCGGAAGTTTTCCAAATTCGACACCACCACGACTTCCCCTTTGAAATGGCTGAACTCTCGCGCCTAGCGGTCCTTTAGCCAACACATGTACGTCTCCCGTGGCTGCCAGCCAGCTCTGGACGGTCCCCACTGGGGAGAGTGCTCCCAAGCCTCAGCCGAAAGCTGTGTCTCCCTGTGGTTTCTTGTCCTTCATCCTGGTTTTCCCAGTAGCCTCACAGAGCAAATTGCTCCTTTTTCCACATAACAGCCCCTAAGAAGCGTGACATTTCTAATTTCGATCCTGTCCCCCCACCCTTAGCTATCAGTTTCCTGAGTTAAACTGCCTTTGCTTTTCAGCTGTTATTTTAAGCCATGGTTTTGAATCTCCTTGTCACCCTGTCCTCTCTTATGAACACATGTCAGTTGACCTCTCTCATGAAGTAAGCTTTCACAGAGGGCTGAAAGAACTGAGTGAAGAAGTTCTAGGGGGGTGTGGGAGGCATGTGCAAAGGCCCTGAGGCAACAGCATGCTCATGTGTTCCAGCATCAGCAAGAAGCACAGGTCACTGCAGAAGCCCGAACCAAGGACAGAGTAGGTAGAAATGAGATGGGAGAGAGAAAGGTTAGTCTAGGTAGGTCTTATAGACAAGGACCTGAGATAAAACCCAAGTACTAGGAGTGACATTCTTAGATTCATGTTTTAAAGACATTGCAATGTCTGCAGGCTGAGAATGGATTATAGGAGAGGTGAGAGATGACACAGGAGACTACTGAGGAGGGCACTGCTGTGGTCTGGGAGCTTTGCCTCTGAGCCTGCCCTGGTGTGTAGACATAGGTACGCTCCCCATAGGAAGATCAGTGGAGATGAAATCACAGGCAGAGGTGGGGAGCTCCCAACACCAAGGGCTAATGTTACTTTCTTCTCATGCTTCCTATGTGCCGGGCACTCTTCCAAGTGTGTTATACGCTTTGACTCAGTTCTTACGACCACCCATGAGATGAGGTTGTTGTAAGGATTAAGCTCCCATTTCACAGTGAAGGAAACTGAAGTCCGGAGAAGTAACTACAAACTCCACAGCGAAAAACTGGGATGCTGCTGGGAGATTTTTGGTTTCCCAACTGCCAACCCCACACTCTTGTGAAGTCCTCTCATCTCTTGGCACAAGGATCCTGAATATATATTTCCATCTGAGGTCAGTGTAGTAGGGCATGAGGTCAAGGGCACTTCCTAGTGTCGCCCATATGTGGTGTCTCAGTGGCCCCAGAACTAACCCCATCATGTCAGAGTTGAATGTGGGGGAACAGAGGGGGCACGGATGCTTTGTGAAGAGCTTGGACTTGATCCGCTGGGCGAGGGGGCACCACAGGCGATTGCGTGGTCCCCTTAGGCCACTGGCCTGACGCTAACAGTGGAGATGAAGACATGCGTGTCCTTGATCTCCGAGGCCAGAGACAGACAGAGCTCGTCACCAGGTTCTCAATTAGCAGGCAGGCCCCTTGCAGAATTTGTGGGGCTAATTAGTATTAGGGATGGGTTTGGAGGACAAGCTTATGTGTACATGTTCTTGGAACATTCCCCTTGGACACAACCTTGCTTCTAAGTGTTAATTAGAGCTTCTATGCCGCAGCTTGAAATCAAGTGGGAAATAAGTTGATATAGGTTAATTCAGTGGACAAGAGAGACGACCCCTCCTTGAAGTCTCTTTTGCTTCCATTTTGGACAGCTGGCCAAGGTCCAGGGGCGGCTCCTAGAGAGCTCAGATCTCAGCACATTCTCCAGATTGGGTCATATCCATATGGTCTCCTTCCTGTCAGCAATGTCAGAGTTTTCCCTCCCAGCTCCCATATCTCTTAGGTTAATTGAAGGGCAAGGTGGTGACCTGAAGTCCAAAAGATTAGTCCTGGAATTCCTATTCTGGCTTGGACCAGCTCTGAGACCTCAGGGAAGTTATACAACCTCTCTGAGCCTCAGGGTCTCCATGTGGAAAACGGGAATGAGAAGAGCAAGATGCCTCGTAGAGCTGGCCTGAGGCTCAAAGGACCGAGCCTCGTTCTCCCGCGCTCATGGAGGGGGCCCTCGGGAAAGTCTGGTCTCCATGTGCATAGCTCCCAAGTGCGGCTCTGTCACTGTCCTCTGGAAACACCTGCTTTCAAAATGTGCTCCCTCCTGGTTCTAAGCTACAGCAGGTATATCCCCAGTGCCCGAGGGCTGGGACTCTGGGCTGTGGGAAAACAAGGTCTTCTATCTCGTTGCCAGGAGGGCCTCTCTGAGAAGGAAGCGTCAGACGCCCAGAGGAGAGCCTGTGGGACAGGGGCTGGTTGTACCTTGCCCTTTGATGTAGTCCAGCAAAGGCACGAAGGACGAATAAAGCTCGCTTCTGAACTGTGCCAGGGTCTCTCGCAGATCATCACATATTAGGATTTTGTAGCAGACACTGGTGGGGCTCCGCCCACATCCCGCAGGGAAACTTTACCATTTCAAGGCACCTGGCGCCCAGCGTGTCGTCACCCCCAACAGCACCTGGGTCCCTCCATCGTTTCCCTGGAGGGCTGCCCTGAGGCAACTGGAGCCCAATTTGCTGGTCTGTGCAGAGATCAAAGTCCCTGGGAGCAGCCTTAAGTGGATGGGTGCGGGAATCAATCCCCGGGCTCCCCTGGCCCCTGGGCAGGACAGCTCATCACTATGACCTGCACTGTCCCCAGCACCCCCCTGCAGGGTTGAGCTTAAGTGGCCCTCTGTGGGCCTTTGCCTGACATCACAGTCTTGCTTGACCTCCTCCCCTCCCCGGACCCACTTCCCCACAACCACGCCAATGTTTGCCGCAAGCACTTTCCTAACATACCATGTTCACTTGAATCACTCCGGGGTCAGCTTCCGACAAACCCAGCCTAAGACAGAATCAAATTCAGATCATAAGGATTTAGCATCTACTCTGTGCCAGGCACTGTTAGGAAGTTTTGGGGTTTTTTAAAAAGAATTCATTATCTCATTTAATTTCATAATTAACTTTTTGGAGATGTTAGAGGTGAGAAAACTGGGACTCAGAAATTTAAGCGACTTACCCCAAATCACGCAGCTGGCAAATGACGACCTTCTCAGCCTGAGAATCTTGTTCTCTTGCATCTGCTCCTTTCACATGGCGGGGAGGCAGTGGTTTGCCGAGGGAGGTAGGAAAGCTGAAAAGGTCACCAGGTCGGCTACAACCACATAGCCAAACTTTCATCTGTTCTAAATATTGGAGTTTCCATAAAATATTGTACTTTCTAAAAAAAGATTCTGTTTAAAAAAAAAGCAAGTTGGAAACGACTGCATCGTATCTGCTCTGTGGGATAGCGATGAAGATTAAATGAAATAATGAAGGTAGAGTGCTTAGCACAGAGCTTGGCACACAGCATGTGGCTGACAAACGCCAGCAGACGGGATTATATATGAATGACATGCACTCACAATTTATGTGTGCTGGTTATATTTATGCCATCTATAATTTAAGGAAACAAATAATTTATATATTTTCAGTAGATGCAAATACTCTCCACGTCTAGTTAGCAGAAATAAATTACACAAACATGCATATATGCATTATTTCTCTGTATATATTTAGACTGTGTGGATACAAATGGTTTGACTCTAAGCTGTGTGCATGGGGTTTCAGGGACGCATCTCCTTAAGAAAGGTGGAAATTAGCGTGAAACTCCCATCCTGTCCGTACCTCAACCCTACCCCGCTCTCACCTGCATTTTCTGCTGTGCAAGTATTGGTCAGGAAGTTGAAGGAATTTGGCTCACCATCAGCAGCTCATGCCAGACCTCTGTGCCTCAGCAGAGAGGACCTGTGGGAAACTGCCACTGCCCACGCAGAAGACAAGAGCAGGCAGCCCATGGCCCAAACCCAAAGCTCACCCTCCCATTCATTCATGGCACAGTAAATACTGGGGAAGACCTACTATGTGCCAGGTTCTGCGATAAGCGCTGGGATAGACACAGTGGAGAAACAACAACAATGAAACAGACACGACCCCTGTCCCATAGGGAGGGAGCATGACACTAATCAACCAATTGTACAAATAAGTGTCTATGACCAACTGGAATAATTCTACAGATGCTGTGCAAAAAACTGTGTCAGGGTCCAGAAAGACAGAGAAAGTTTCTCTGCAAGACGGAAGTCTGAGATGAAATCCAAAAGATGAACAGGTGTTAGTCAACTAAGTGAGAGAATATTCGGGTGGAGGAAATCCCAAAAGCTAAGACTCTAAGGTGGACAGAGCACAGAGAATTTTTAGGGCAGCGAAAACATTATAGTGATGGGTATATGTCATTATGCATTTGTCCGCACCTATAGAATGTGCAACACCAAGAGTGAACTCTAAGAGGAACTATGGACTTTGGGTGACTACGATGGGTCAACATAGGTTCATCCTTGGTAAAAATTGTACCACTCTGGTGAGTGATGCTGATAACGGGGGAAGCTATGCATGGGTTGGGGCAGGGGGTATATGGGAAATCTCTGTACCTCCCTCTCAATTTTCTTGTGAACCTAAAACTGCTCTGAAAAGAAAATAAGATCTATTAAAAAAAAAAAAAAAACAGGATCTCTCGTAACTGAATTAGAAGGAGGTCTATACTTATTGAGAGAAACCATCCTCTCCAACTGCCTGCGCTGCTCTGTGGGTTCTTGAGCACCTTCATCCTGAAGGGACAAGCCTTTCAGCGTTCTCCCCCGGCTAAGGAGAGCTGCGGGCTGAGAGGATTAGCTGGACCCACAAGGAGCTCACAGTCTAGTAGGAAGCCTGATGACGATTAAACACACATCCACAGATGGACACATCGGGCGCTCTGTGTTCCCACCGATTCTGGTGCTTTCCTCCACCTTTCATCTGGCCACACTGTGCTGTCACTGTCTCTTTGCTTGTTGGTCTCGGAGTGGGGACCAACTGTTGCAGAATCTCTCTCCATCTCAGTGCCAAGCTCTTTTCAATAAATATTCATCGGGGAGATTAGGGGCTATTTGGAGATGGGAAGAGGTGCAGAGAGGAGGCAAGCGAGGAAAGGCAGGTGAAAATTGGTACAAGGTACTGTGAAAATATATGCTGAGTATACTCAGTGTGCCTGGAGAGGTCAGAAAGGACATCCTAGAGAAGGGAATATTTGAACTGGCTTTTGCAGGATGAGTAAGAGTTTGTTGACCAACAAAGAGGAGAAATGGTGACCCAAGCCAAGAGACCAGTGTGTTTAAGTACAAAAGCCTGAGTAGGCATGCCACGTGCAGGAGAGGGACGTGGGAGATGTGGCTAGAAAGGAAGCAAGGTTGGAGGCAGGCTGCAGCCAGCCAGGGAAGGCACTGGTAAACCAAGTCTAAAAGCTGGAACCCCAGCCTTCAACCACAGCGCCCAAGAAGGGTTTGCAGCCGGAGACTGATGGCTGCTAGGGACCTAATTAGGTTAGCAGGTCCGGGAGTTGATGGCGACAAGTCAGGCCACAATCCCTGGGACTGAGGACATACCCGGGCCAGGGCTCACTGCCTTGATAGTTGAACAGGTCACAGGTGCTCTCCAAGGCAGGCTGGCCGGGCCAGCTCCTCTCACTGCAAGTTTATCTCATTCAGGATCTATTATCTCTCTCTGTTGCGGATAAACATAGACCCTTATTTTTATATGGGTCAATTATGATGCCAAGAAATCCCACGGGGGATGCTGACATCAGGAGGGGTCTTAGAGGTCCCCCACCAGGGCCGTTCCCCCTGACCAGAGTCAAGAGGTCTCATGGCTTTCCCAAGAACACGCAAACTGGGCGGCAGAGCGGAAACTGGGAGCCGGTCCCCAGATCCCCAGTGCAGGGGTCCTGGAGCTCTTGCACCATCCCCTGTCCTGCCGTCTGTGCTGGGAGTCTTAGAAACAGTGCTTTGGACCTGCTAGGCACAGGGCAGGTGAGTGCGGAGGGCGGGGGCCGCTCCCTCCCCATGGGGGAACGGGTAGGTGATGGTGTTTATTGCTCCTTTTCCGTAGAGGAATAATCTGACGTGGATCGGAGGATGTTTTCCCTCTGAGATCTGCTAATGGCATGAATTAATTCAAGCTCCACCAGAGGCTGTTGCTATTCTTAGGCCCCTGCTAGGCCCGCTGGGAACTGAGATGCCAGTGACTGGGGCCATTTGCACACGGAGCCATGGGAAGATGGACAGAAACAGGTGGCTTCCAAGCCAGGAGCTGCCCATCGTTCTGTTGTTCGAAACGAGACAGCCTCTCCCATCGCCCTGTTAGCTCACTGATCTATGATTTAGGGGCTGGAAGCACCCCCTGAACCATCAAACAACACCCACGCTCGCTCCCACCTCCCCACTCCGAACACAGTTCACCAATGAACGCTTTGGCCATGTGGACAAATATTAATAAATTATTCTCCCCCCCGTCCAGTTTTCCTTTCACTCCACTTTGAGAAATGAAATCCAATTCAGAATATGGAACAGCTTATTAAAAACATAAACTCACTCTTTGACTCTATGAGTTGGAAATAAAAGGTATTTTTTAATCAGAAGGAATTTCTAATTCACTGCAGCACTGAGCTTGCTGAACTCCACCTGTTGGAAACGCCACTTGCCTAAATGACGTGAACTGGCACGTGGCAGAGAACAAAGCCGCCAGCTCAGCTCGGTCTGCGTCGGCTCTTCAAGTCACACACACTCGGAAAGACCTCAGTGTGGGAGACGTCAGCTGAGCCCCAAGGAAGGGCTGCCAAGAAAGGGGTTTGGGTCAGAAATGTCTGAACATACACGAACACCTGCAGGAAACTTACCCAGGAGAACGGGATGAGCTGATTTCATTCATTCAGCTCCTGACTCCACGAATATTTATTTCTGCGTCTGACTTTGTTTTCGGTGCGGAATGTCTAAAGATGATTCATAGGTGATCCTGGGCTCAAGGAACGCCTGAGCCTCTGGGAGCCCAGATAGGCCGGTGATACGTGAAGACGCAGTGCTGAATGCTGTCAAAGAGATATACGTAACCTGCAGGCCAAGAGACATGAGAACGAACACCTGGTCTTCCCGGAGGCACAGGAGTGCTCCCCTGGAGCGGGAGCATTTTAAATGACACTAGTCACAGCTCTTTCTTTTGCACGGGGCTTAAGCCCCACTCACCTTGGCTTAAACAAAAGAGGATTTCATTGGCCCAAGTAAATATGCATCAGAGGTGGAGATTCAGGTACAGACGAGTGAGCAGACAGAAGAGTCTGTTCAAAGGCCCTGAGGCAAGTTTCTTTCCATCTCTTGGCTTTGCTTTGCTCTCACCAAGCTTCCTCCTTGGGTGCATTTCTCTAAGTATTGGTAAAATGGTCTCCTGCAGCTGGCGGCCCACACTTTACCAGTTCAGCAACTCCAGGGAAGAAAAGAACCTCTTTCCCAGTTGTTCTTGGGCTGACTCTCGCTGGTGTGGCCTGGGTCTTGTGCCTCCCTGGGCCAGTCCCTGCTTCAGAGGGGTAGAAGACGCTGCCTGGGCAGGCTTGGGATGTCTGCCCATCTCTGGAATCAGAGGAACAGGGAAGGGGAACACATCAGCCTTTTCCAAACTGCATTCATTCCAGAACATTCATTAAGGACCACACTGGGAGTCGAGCCCTGCTCTGAGAGAGGAAGCGGCACAGGACAGAAAGGACAGAACTCCCTGCCCTGGGTGAGCTTGCAAATGAGGAAAACACAGGTGGGTAGATGCAGTATGTACAAATGATAGGGAGCAAAATAACCCGAGGAATGGGGGCAGGGTGCTACATTAAAAAGGGTTGTTGAGGATGGTCCCCGGGAGAGGCGACAACATTGTGCAGAAGCTGAAGATGCTGAGGACCCAGCCAAGAGAGTCACTGGGGTACAAAGGAAAACAGCCGTGAGAAGAGCCATCTCTGGGGCCGTGAGGCAAGAAAAGGCCTGACAGCTTTGAGGGGCACCAGATATCCCCTAGCTTGACCCCACTGAGCGATGGGGAGAAGGGCACGTCAGGGGAGGGTGGGGCGCGGAGAGCATGCAGCACCGGAGAAACCATCAAAGGACTTCAGCTTTTATGCTGAGGGCAGCGGGAGCTGCAGGGGCTGAGCATACTGGCGAGGTGGTACCCTGTTGGAAAATCGAGATGCTCTGATCAGAGAACGGAGGATGGATCCTGGGGAGAGAAGACAAGAAGCACCTGGCTCAAAGTCGCGACAGAGCATGGGTGGACGTGTGGGAGAGACTGTTCCTGGCAGAGGGGATGGCGTGGAACAAGAATAGATACCAAAGGCCCCCCGATACCCTCTAGGAACCAGCAGCTGTGTCAGCTAAAATATTTAGAGAAAGAGACTGTGTCGGGGTTAGAGCTCCCGGGAGGAGGGCACAGGAGAGGGACCGAGTGTGGCCCATGCAGTGCTCCAGGCCCCATAACCGGAAGGTATATGCCCTTCAAGAGCATCTCTGTGGAGGCAGGAGAAGCCTGGCAGAGTCAATCGCTCCTTCTAATCTTCCCTCCCAGGAAACTTGCAGATATTAAAATGACCACTCAAGGGGAACGTGATTTGATTTCAAGTTTAATTGAAGGACATTGTGCAAATGCGGAAATTTAGAGAGGAGGAAAAGAAAATTTCCCGGTGATGGTTTAATTTCCATTTCTTTTTCTAAACGTGGAAAGCTGCGTATTAAAAATGCTAGGTGAAGAATATTACAAACAGATAACCATTTCTTTTCCTTTCCAGGAAAGGGTAGATGCCCTTTGGGATTCCCTCGGCAGATGATCAGTTTAGCAAACATCAGTGAGGCACTAGAATTGGCACAGTACCGTCCACATGCCCACATCATCGGCCCAGCAGCGGTAGCTAAAATGTGATGGAGTTGCACTCCGCGGCAAGTGGGTGGGTGGGGGCCCAGAGTCTTAGGGAGTCGGTTCCCCAAGGCAGACACGCAAGCAACTCAGCAAACACTCAGGGAACCCCATCCAGGTACCACCTACTGGGCCAGGCCCTGGGGGTGACGTGGTTTCTCTTATATGCCAGGATGGTCTTAGAAGCCAGAAGACATGGACCCAGCCCTCCAGGACAGAACAAGCGTGACAATGACCACAATCGCGGGCTCCGCCCTTACCTTTGTATTTGAAGACAATTGGCAATTTATGAAGCACTTTCTCCTGTACTGATCCTTCTTGCTCTCACAAGAACACGGTGCACAGAAATGGACCCAGATCTGCCTGACTTTGATGTTTTGGTGACCAGGACTTGGTCTTTGTCTTAAAATTCTGGGCCACTCCATATTGTACCTCCTTCAACCAACTTTCTCAGCTTCCACTCTGGGGCTAAGAGCTGAGGTTTGCATAGATATAGTTCTCCTAATGACCTATGAAGTGGGTGCTGTTGCTGCTGTATCTTCAGATTAGGACCCTGAGACTTAAATTCAGTGAACTGCTTCAAGGTCACTGCCTGGACTTGACCCCAGGCACCTGGCTCTGGAAGCCACACTTTTAACCATGCAGCCCTGAGCCTAGTGTCTAAGGGTCGAGAGCTCGGTGTGAATACAATTTCCAATAGAGCTGTTATTTTTAACTCTCACCACAGTCCCTGAAAGCTTCTGTTAGCAGCTCCATTCTTAGACGAGGAAATGGAAACTTGGAGACACTAAGCCAACACTGACATCAGAGCTCACTCACTTAGAAGGTGCCAGACGTGGGATCCTAACCCAGCTTGGTCCCACTCAATCTGCTGAACATTCATGCCCCCACAGGACTTGGCATCTGCTAAAGACTCATCATCATACATCCTGGTTCATCTTGACTCTTTCTTCCTCTCTTCCCCTTCAAGAGAACCCAACTGGCACATCCCTGAAAGTTCAGGCGGGGGTCATGGGAAGTTTTGGCCCCAGACTCACGTTGCAACGCTCAACTTCCATCAGGTCTCCCAGAAGCTGGAAGGATTTCTACACCCACACAGGCACAACCAGACTGACCACAAGTCAACTAAATGGGTACAGCGTCTACCAAGGAAATGACCACAGAGGAGCTGTGTTGATGGAAGGGATTGCCGAGCTGGGGAAAATCAACACAGCTTGAACAGCCAATCAGTTCTCTCGTGACGGGGGGTTTACTGTGGTGGAAAGGACACCTGACATGGAGCCGACACCGCTGGCTTTCCACTATGGGGAGCGAGTGGTCATGCCACTCTTTCAACTCTGAGGCTATTCTGAAACTCTTCTTCCTCACCTGCAAAATGGCCATCAGCCCACCCAGGTGGAGTTGGGGAGGCCTCCGTGAGGACAAGGATGGGAAAGTACCGAGCGCACCATCTGCTCAGAGTAGGTGCTCAAGAAACACTGGTTATATATACTGGCTGAATCCAAATGTGACCCCTGAGGCTTGTTAGCTAATGAGGGAGCATGCGTTGAAGTGGCTGTTAATGTGTAGAGACAACAAGCAGTCAAAACTATTTTTCAATTTTGTTGACCGGCCACGTTTGCAGCAGGGCCTCCGAAAACCAAACTTTGCACTCGTCTTATCAGCCCGTTGGTCGGGCCACTTGCGTATGTTGTTGGCTTGCATCCACTTTCTCTGAAATGCCACAAAGGAACCAGATTGCGGAAGCCACTTGGGGATTTTCCACTTCTCAATGGGCTGCTCTGGAGCCCTTCAGACCCTTGAGATCCGGAAGAAGGAAACTGCCACTGAGAAGGGGACTCAAGGGGCCCCAAGTTGAGTGGGGGGCCCTCAGGACCCGGAGCAGGACGACCTGAGACGGCAGCCTCTCTCTTCTGCCAAGTGGCTGTTTGGCCTTGAAAAGTCACTCTCTTCTCCCTCTGGGTTCCCCGAAAGGGGAGAGGGGATGGGCTAGAAATCGAATACCCTCCGCAATGACTAATCAGAAGAAGAAATATCTCTGAGCTCAGAGGAGCCTACTATGGTCTTCGACCTGTTGCGTTTACCATCCTATCTAATCTTTGTGACCATCCTGCAGATTTCAGGGAGCCTCTCCAGCTTACAGATGAAGAAACAGGAGGGGAGATTAAGTAGCGAGCCCACGTCACAGCAAATGAAATGGCAGGGACGACTTGGGTGCTAGTCAGACAGGATTCAACATCCCAACAGATGAACACCCACTCCTCGGTTCTTCCACTAGGATGGTCTCTGAGGGTCAACTCTGATGTTTCTCCACAAAACTTGAATCACGGACCCTGCAACACGGAATGCAATTTATTCCGCCTTCCAAAAACGAAAAGCATCAAAGCAAGCTTCCGGGAATTTAATTTCAGCGTTTCCATCCAAGTCACCAGGGGCTCAGGAGGCCAGGCGGGACACACTGCCCCGCGCTCGCTCTCGCCTTCTCTCTCTGTCAGAGGTGAGCAGCTCCAGCTCCCCCATCAGAGATCTGAGGGTCTGCCCCATGCCTACCTCGTTCCACCCGCATCAAATGAATCCCCACTCTTGCCCAGTCCCATGGCCCCATTTCCACCGCCCCTGGGAGGGCAGAGCTCCCCACCCCACTCTCACAGACTTGCTGACACACCCTCAGCCACTGCCCTGCCCGTGGTTTGCCCCTGTAGGCACCTTCTCCACTCTTTCAAGGTTATTCATTCTGAAATATTATCACGTTCCTATTACAGCCGTCCAATGGCTCCCCAAACCCACAGAGTCAAGGATCAGCTCCCAGCAGAGCTTCCAAGACTCCCCATCATCCAACCACCCCCTCCATCTCCAGCCCCATCTCACCACACCCACCACACACACACACACACACACACACGGAGCAGTGCCGGGCCTCGGGGCTTCCCGCCTCCACCTTTCTCCTCCTCTTCCCAGAACATTCTGCCCACCCTCGTCACATGCTCACCCTTCTTCACCTGCCAGCTCCTCCTCGCCCTTCAAGACTCAGCTTGGCATCACCCCACAGGGAGCGTCCCCTGGGCCGCGGGTTGGGAGGTGCCTCCTCTGAGGACTGGTCAGGCCTCTTGATGGCTGCAGACAAGGCACCCACTCCCTGGTGACACCTCTGCCCTTCCCCATCTCACCCAGCAGCCTGACTCTGAATTCAGCATGGCCTTCCTCCTGGTCCTCAGGCCCTGCCACTGGGCCTCTGGGGTGAGTCCGAATCTGCATCCTTAGCAGGTGATCTCTGTTTTCTCCGGAAACCATTGCTCTAATCTCGCTCTGACTCCCTGAGTTCAGACCGGGGTTTGTAGTGCTCCATGGTGGGTCGTGAATACAACGAAACCAAACTGCTAAATCAGAGTCCCTAAAATTTTCCACTCCCACACCAGTTCTTTGCCAGGAAAAAGGCAACGTATTGTTGTCCAGGCGCAGTGTTTTCCTTCCAGGATGCAGTCCCAACCAAAGGGGCAAGGGGTGTGCTGGGAAAATTTCTGAAGTTTGTCCCTGGGCCTTCTGGTTATTCTTGTTGTCCTAGGTTGCTCCGAGCATCCAGAAACCCACCCTTCATAGAGTCAGGAGGCTGAGATGGAAGGACAGCAGCCACAGAGCCATTCTGGTCCATTTAAAAGGGTGACTCTTTTTAAAGAGTTGATGATTTGAGAAAGGAGAATGTGCTCTGTGGCCACAGAGACGCTTGTGACTAATTATTTTTTGACAAGTCTGAAACTTCAGGGTCAAGTGGAAAATATCTCTAATAAGACATTTGGCACAATGAGGAAGAAGGAAACAAGCGTTTATCAAACACCCACTCTGCGCCAGCCACGGCTTCCATGCTTGACACATTGTTTCCTTGAGTCCTCTTGGTATGCTCCTTTTTTACAGATGAGGAAACTGAGACTCAGAGAGGCAAACACATTTCCCAGGCTTATGTGATTATTACAGAACCGGAGCAGGGTTGAAGGCTCGTAGCTCAGCTCTCCGTGCCTGTTTGAGGCTGGATTTCCTGGGTGCTGTCCTGGAAAGATCCTTGTTGTAGGTGACTGGAAGCTGGGATTTCTGTTCAGCTAATGGACAAGTCACTGGCCCTCTTGGCATCTTACTTTCCACATTCCAGGTGAAGTGTTCCATCTATGCTCCTTGGAAGTCCTGAAGCACCGTGGAGGCTGCACTGGGTCTCCAGGTAGGTGATGGGGAAGGGGTCCTGGACAGATTCCCCCTTCTTCTTTCCACCGAAGTAACTGCACTTTGGTTGGTTTATATATGGAGGTTACATGTAAGAGTTCTTATGAAGAAAGAGACCCACTGCTACATATATATGAATAAAAGAGTGAGTGAATACAAAATCCGATGACCACAGAGTCTCTAGGGCCCCATCTCTCAAGCGCAATAGCTGGGAGCTTTGTTGACCAACAGCAAGCTCTACACAACACTGCGCTGTCAAGAGTGGCGATGTGTCCACCCAAAGCCAGCCCTCCCAGGGATTTGTAGAGCGTCATGTGCAGACATTCAAGTGACTATTACTACGCTTAGCCTTCTCATCCGTCACTCACAGGGTGCTTGACAGTTTGTAAGGCGTGTTCATACACACGGTCGTATTGTGATATGTTGCCAGTTTTACCAAGATCGGGGTCTTCAGCGTTTGGGAAGCTCCCTTTTAATGGCCCCACATTCTCGCTGACATCCTCACACCATTCCCTTCGAGACTCTGGAAACTTCCATTTTCCCTTAAAGGCCAGCTCTGGAAAGCCTCACATCCTCCTTTGCACTGCTGGGCCCTTCCTCCCCTGGGCCCCACACCACTCTGACCCTTGTGCACACGTTCAAGTTGTGTCGCATCCTCCCTTCCTGCCATACTGTGAGCATCACAAGAGCAAATGGCTCAGTTAACACCTGAGGGACTGAAGAATGAACGAATGAATGAGGAAATGCGTGGGTACCCAGCTTCTTACATGAGCTAACTTCTATCTCCCTGATTCCCTAAGTAAAGTCAGTCCCGCCCTCATGCTCACCAGGTAGCATGTTTACGAGGACTTACTATGTGCCTGGGACTATACCAGGTATGAGGGGACCGGTGGTGGACAGGAGAGCCAGGGCCCCTGTCTTCGTGGAGCATCCTCTTTGAGTAGACACAGTCAGAGTACTTCTCACACAGAATGGTCAGCACCTGTGTTGACGTTAGTCTTGCGAAATCTCCGTGAAGACCTGGACTATGTCTGGCTCATCTTCATGCCCAGCACCCAGCTCAACACCTGGGGAATATTAGGTGTTCTGTGAATGTTTGATGGATGAATGTGCCCATCACAAGCCTGGTCCCTTTGCCGGACCTTATTTCTTGGTCCATATGCAGGACCTGGGACTAAACACATTTCTTCACAATCCAGGAATCTCAGACGGCACCCTGGGCAATGAGTATTTTTATTCTTCAAAGCTTACACTAGTCATTCTCAAGAAAGGTCATTAATAAAGCCCTTTCTGTGTGCCTGTGTGAGTGTGTGTGCGTACGTGTGTGCACACACACACACCCCATTTGGAAAGAGTTCTCACCTTATGGCATAAGACAGCACCATTTCGTGGCAAAGGAGTAAAACAGAAATCCATCTTCCCCTTTTGCCAGCACTGCCCTGGAAGCTGCAGAAGCAGCGAGGTGGGCCATGAACAGTTAATGGGGCCAGGAGTCCGCGCAGTCACCTGTTAGCTGCGTGACCCTGGGGGAGTCGCTTCACCTCTCTGAGCCTCAATCTCCTCATCTGCAGATCAGAATAGGAACAAAACAGAAAACCACATTCCATCCACTTGCTTTTACTGATATTTTTGTGCAGAAAACTGAGGCCCGGAGCCCAGATCTTAAAGGCACGCAGGGGAACTCAGGGGCAGTAGGCATCAGGGTGCCCAGAAATAGAAGAAAGGAGCTGAGTGTCTGGCCTGGGACAGCTGGGACTTAGAAGTCAGGCAAATCTGCTCAAAGCCAGTTCCTCTCTCCTACTAGCCATGTGGCCTTAGGCAAGGCACTTCTGCTCTCTGGGCCTTGCTCTCTTCATCTGTGAATGGAAATAATGATGCTCCAGCTGACCTCAGGATCTCTAACTGTTCGGTGCCTCCCTGCCTGCTTTTGCTGACCGCCTCTCCCCTCTGTTTTCTGGTCTTCAATGACCTGTGAACCGTGATGTCCAGTCCCATAACGGTGTCAATGCTGATGTCAAAAAGTTCTGCTACCCCCTCCAGCACAGCTAAAACGTGAAAGACAAAGCCACCAAGGGTCAGAGAGTGGAGTGGCTCGACCTCTTGGTCCCTGCAGGTGGAATTGCAACCGCTCTCTGGAACCATTTGGCAACATCTACAAAAGCTGACCACATGCACGCCCTTTGACCCGAGATTCTGCTCCTAGATATTGTTCACCCCAGACCTGTGCTAGAATCCCTGTAGAAATCCTGTTCCTTGCTGGAAATCCCCTAAACCCATCCACTGCAGACTGAATGGGTACATTAACTGTGGAATCTTCCCACCATGGAATATGACACAGCACTGAGGACACAGCCACCGCTGCTACACATATCAGCAGGGACGAAGCTCACAGACGTAACATGGAGCGAAGGAAGTCAGACACAAGAGCACCTGCTGCGTGCTTCCAGTTACCTAAAGTCCACAAACAGGACAAACCCATCTATGGTGATGGTCTGGGAAGTGGGTGTTGGATAATGTCGCGAAGTAGTCAGTGGAAGTGACGTCACAGGGAAGCTTCTGGCGGTGCTGGTCCTGATTTGTTTCTTGATCTGTTTTCTGATTCCGTGGGGGTGTGAAAGTTCCTTCGGCTGTACGCACATTCACGCCAAGTGCATTTTCTGTATGTTTAGGATACTTCATTATTTATTTAGTACTTGTGTTTTCTTCTGTCATTGGGTCTTGCTGCAAGACTCTGTTTGGTCTTCCCTATAAAGATGTCCCTTATTGGCTAGAAATCATAGAAGAATTTTCTCCAAAACGGCAGAAACAGAGGATCCTGTTCTCTGCTTTTCAGTCTTACCAGGAAGGAGAAACAGCGGTCCAGGAACTCGGTACCCTGACTCTCCCGTGGATTGTACTTATTGCTCAGTCTCACCTTCTCCTGTGGACCCAGGTGTGCGCCTCCCGTGGGAGATGGGAGTGGGATCCTAGAGTGGGATGGACCTAGGCCATGCCCCCGGGCCCCTGCACCTCCATTTCTTCATCTGTAAAATGAGGTCCTTAGTGCCTGATGCAGGATTGGCGGGAGCATTCAGTGAGATTATCTAGATGAAGCCTGAGGCGAGGTGCTGGTAGAGAAACACGCTAAATGTTGCCGCTGTTATGACGACTTTCCCTGTAATACTCTAAGCCCTTTAGACGCACATCCTCATTTCATCCTCTGAAATCTGGATTATCAACCCCATCCTACAAATAAGGAAACTGAAGCTCCAAAGGCTCATCTCCCATGATCCAGGTCAAAGAGCTAACCTAATAGTTCCCCAACTGTGGTCAGCATCAGAATCACATGGAGAGCTAGTTAAAACAATTGAACATTTGCAGTGTGCTGGGGCAGGGGTTGGCAAACTATTTCTATAGAGGGCCAGAGAGTAAATATTTTAGGCTTTGCAGGCCGTGGGGTCACTGACACAGCTATGAACCCTGCCTTTATAGCAGACAAAACAATAAGGAAACAAATGAGTGTGACTTCTTCCAGTAAGAGTTTATTTGCAAAAACAGGCGGAAAGCCAGATTTGGGCCACAGGTCACCATCAAGTGCTGGGAAAATGGAGATGATCAGAGAGAACGAAACAGGCAGATGCAGAGCCCTGTGACCAGGCCTCTAACGCAGAGGTTCCTTCGAACGAGATGAAGGACAGCCCAGAGAAGAGAGCTAGACGCAGTCAGAGAAGGACCGACGCAGGAGATGACTTTGACTGGATCCTGAGAAGTAAGTAGGAGCTCACCAGTCAGAGGGAGAAGAGTGTTACAGCTGGAAGGAACAGCGGATGCAAAAGCACGGAGGCCGGAGAGAGTGCTGCCCACTCAGCCCAAGGGTCATAGCTCAGTGCCATGTTCCTGCCCTACCTCCCTTCTGGCGTATTCTCAGATTGTACCCTTTGGTGTATTCTGTGATTTTTTTTTTTTTGACCTACTTGTTTATAAGTGGGCTCCACCACTGGAATATAAGTTCTATGAGGGCAGGAATGGCCCACAATATGGAGTGAGGGGTCCCCTTTATGTTTCCCCAGCACCCCGTGCCTGCTCTGACCATGGAAGTCACCATGTTGGGGGCAATTGTCTTTTCATGGGTCTGCCTATTCCTCCGCCTCCAGCCGCTCCACAATGAGACCCAGTTCTACTCAATACGCATGTGCGTCCTCTGCACGTGGACCTGTGACTGGGGCTCAGTAAGTACGTGCTGTGGGATGCATCAGTGGGAGTCACGCAGTGTGGGGAAATGAGGAGTGCAGGGACTAAGGCAGAGATGATGCTGCAGAGGCTCCAGGCTCAGGTTGTGGTGGCCCTGCATCACAGGAAGGTGCTGGGATGTTGACCCAGATGTGCCGGGACACGGGTTAGTTTCTGTGTAGAACGAGCTCCCAGTTGGGGGACAGTCCCATAAACGGGTAGTGCCAGTGTATATTCTGAAGAAGAAGGCATGAAGAGCGCTACAGGCGGAGCTGTGCACCATGAGGAGGGAGCCTGCACTGTTTGGGGAGGGAAGGTAGATAAGGGGTAGACCACAACACCCACCGCCCCCTAAACTAGGAGGCAGCCCTGCCTTCGGGGACAGAGTACTTACTAGCTGTGACTTGGTACAAGTCACATCACTTCTTGGCCTTTGTTTCTCACCTGAAAACAGAAACAACCATAACATCACTGTCCTAGCTCGGGCTCCCCAGGAGACAAACTCTGAGGAAGAGATTTGGGTGCGGAAGGAGCACTGAGGGGTGGCCCCATCCACCCAGGGGGAGGAAGAAACAGGACAGGGCAGAGGGAGGTTCTGGACTGCAAGACAGTCACCCTGAAGGTCTCGGCTGACCCCTTGGGAACCGGGCTGGATGGCCCTGCGGGGGTGAGCTGAGTTGGCCTGGGGGCTTGGCTTTGCGCCCCCACATAGGCCAGTAGTTGGATGCAGGCAGCCTGGAGATGGCCGTGTGACCTTAGGGGAGGCATATCCCTTCAACCAAGGGCAATTCCTGGGGAGGGATTCAGCTGAGAGCCAAGCGACGAGTCTCCCCCCGAGGGGTCCTGGGCAGCTGATGACTCAGTCCCCCACACCCACCTCAGGGGTGCCGGGTGGAGCGCAGAGGAGGACACACTGTGAAGACCTTGCCTCTGCGAGTCAGGAGGATCTTGTCGTATGTCTTATCTGACAATCAGTTAAGTGACCACATGAGAGTGGGGTCATTTCTCAAATAGCGAAATGATTCTCTATGGTTTCCTCTTGAAAAAAAAATGATGAGCTCCAAGAAAAACGAGGCCAGCTTGAAGTTCATGTTGTCGTACAATGAGTCTCTTACAGGCACCCACAGCATCACAGCAATAGAGGGACCAATCCAGCCTCCCATTGAGCGGAGAGGGAAATTGAGGCCCAGGGAGAAAGATGGCGAAGCTTGGACAAGGACGCAGGTCTTTCGACCGTCAGATGCGTGCCTTCTCACATCAGCCCACAGGTTCCTCTTGCCGAGATCCTCTCCAAGCTAACACCCGATCGTGGAAACAGACCATACTCAACCCAGCAAGTCTTCTAAAAGTCCTTGTGCTGTGGTCTGGGGACTGAGCTCTCTGGCTCTGGATTCGACCAGATCTTTGCACAGATTCCAGCTCTATCACTGCCCAGCTGGGTGCCCTTAGAGAAGCCACTCACCTTGTGCATCTGCCTTCTTATCTGTAAACTCGGCATGGTAATGCCCACCTCACAGAGCTGGTGCAAGAATTTACTCATACACTGTGTGGACAGCGTGCTCAGCCTAGGAGCCAGCTCACCAGAAGCACCTCAAAATGGCAGCTGCCATCAGTGTTACATGGATGGTGCTGGGCCAGGCGCTGAGAAGCTTGGAGGGGTGGACATGGATATGATCTCTCCCTGCATGGGACTGATGATAAAGAGCTAAGATTTAGAGTTGGGGATGGTTACTTAAAGGACAAATGTCAAGGAGGGTGTCATTAAGTGACTATATATGAGGCAGTGAGTAAAACAGATTTTATGAAAGAAAGAAAGAGGAAATGTATAGGGCTGACTTCAGACTGACATAAAACGTACATTTGACATATTTTTATCTTCTTATTAAAAATATTTCTTGTTGGGGCTGGCCCCGTGGCCGAGTGGTTGAGATTGCGCGCTCCGCTGCAGGCGGCCCAGTGTTTCGTTGGTTCGAATCCTGGGAGCGGACATGGCACTGCTCGTCAGACCACGCTGAGGCGGCGTCCCACATGCCACAACTGGAAGGACCCACAGCAGAGAATGTACAACTATGTACCGGGGGGCTTTGGGGAGAAAAAGGGGAAAAAAAATATTTCTTGTTATTGTCTGATATTAGATGCATTTGCATCCAACGGTCAAAGCAGTTCAGTGAGGACAAGAAAGAGCATTCTCATTTTACGGAATAAAGAACATGGGCTCCAAGAAACCAGGGTACTTGTCCAAAGTCACACAGTTAGACACTCTCCGCGTTTTTTTTTTAAATGAAAAAAGAACTTTTATTAGTATCTTTCCGTCCTTCTCACACTTTTTTTTTTTCCATTGAGGTGAAAGTCACATAATACAAAGTTGACTGCTTTATTTAAAGTGTACAATTCAGCGGTATTTACTACATTCACAGTGTTGTGCAAGTACCATCTCTTTCTAGTTCCAAAAATCTTCATCACCTCAAAGTAAAACCTCCTACCCAGAAAGCATTTATTCTCGATTCCCTGCTCCCCTCATTCCTGGGAACCGTCAATCTGTGTTCTCTCACCATGGGGTTGCCTCGCCTAGATATTTCACGTAAATAGAGTCATGTCTGTCCTTTCATGACTGGCTTGTTTCACTTAGCATAGTGTCTTCGAGCTTTATCCATGCTGTAGCACGTGACAGAATTTCGCTCCTTTTTATGGCTAATATCCCATTGTATGGATATACCACAATTTGTTTATCCATCTATCCATTGATGGACGTTGGGTTGTTTCTCCTTTTTGGCTGCTGAGAACAGTGCATCCAAGAACATTCATGTACAAGAATTTGTTTGAATACTTGCTTCAATTATTTGGAGTATACACCCAGGAGTAGCATTGCTGGGTCATATGCTAATGCTAGGTGTAACATTTTGAGGATCCCCAAACTTTTTCCACAGTTGCTGGAGCATTTTACATTCCCACCTGCAGTGCACAAGGGTTCCACTTTCTCCACATCCACGCCAGCACTTGCTGTTTTCCTTTTTTAAAGTCCTTACGTTCATCCTAGTGAGTGTGAAGTGGTATCTCATTGTGGTTTTGACTGGCGTTCCCCTGATCCCTGACGCCATTGAGCATCTCTTCTTGTGCTTGTCCGCCCTTTGGCTACCTGCTTCGGAGAATTACCCATTCAGATCCCTGGCGCATCTTCTAATTGCGTTGGTTGTCTTTTCTTTGGGTTACATTGTGAAAGCTCTTTCTGTATTTTGGGTACTAGAACCTTTTCAGATGCATGCTTTGCAAATCGTCTCCCCGTTCTGTGGGCTGTCTTTTCTTTCTTAATAATGTCCTTTGATGCATGAAAGTTTTCCATCTTGAGGAAGTCCAATTTCTCTGTTTTCTTTTGTTGCTCATACTTTTGGTGTCATCAGGGCTGACACTGAAAGCCTGATCCTCTATCAGCAAACGATGCAGCCTCCTGGACAACACACAGCCTTCCGAGGGGCGGAGCTTGTACTTTATGTAAATGAGCCAGGTCTAGAGGCAGCCGGCTGCCAGTGAGAGCAGCTGTGTGCACAGACAGTCTGAGGTGAGAGTCGGGGCAGCAGCAACTGCCTCTCTGCTGGGCTGGATTGGGGGGGGGGGGGTCCCAGTTCTAGATGCTGGAGGGGGCCGTGCAGCAGGAGAGGCTTGGAAAAGCCCCTCCCCGACAGTCAGGCAGAGCTCCAAACACAACCTCGGGGGCAGGAAACTAGGGGCAACCATGTGGGGAGCCGGTGACAGCACAGGAGAGGAGGGAGGGGGCAAAGAGAGAGGAAGGAGAGATAAGAACAACGGGGTCGGGGCTGGGGTAGGGACAAGAACCACTGCTGGAAAAGAAACTGCTTTTCCAAACTCTCAAACGTTGAGTCAACGCCCCACCTAGGAGAAATAAGAAAACTCGGGCATCCTTGGGCTCTAGCCTGTGGCCTCCAGCGGTGCCCTGAGGGCACTTGAGGTGAGGGCTCGCCTTGAGAATAATTTCAGACTCCAATACGTGTACAAATGTGCTGCGTGTCTTCGCACGTGTTATCCCATTTAATCCTCCCAGTAGCTCTATGGGATACGTATTTATTTTCTCTACCTTACAGGTAAGGAAACGAAGACTCCAGGAGCCTATTTTCCAAAGGCCGCATTACCAACAAAGGACAGACCGAGACTTGGACTCTCATGTCCTGATCCCCGCCTCAGGCTCTTTCTGCCAGAACCACAGACAAATCCACAAAGTGACCCTCCGTGAATCTTAGAGGTCATTTAAAGGTAGCAGTGTCTGCCTCGCCACTCAAAGTGTGGTCTGTGGACCAGCAGCATCTGTATTCCCCCAGGGCCTGGTAGCTGTGCAGAATCTCAGGCCCCAGGCTGGACCCAAGGAATCAGAATCTGCATTTTAATGAGGCCCTTGGGTGATCTGTATGCACACAACAGTTTGGGAAACATTTGCCTATGGGGTATCATTTCAGACTTTCAAGAATTTTTACCATTAGAAATGAAGATAACAACAACAGTCAGCATCGTTAAACTCAGCATCCTGATCCAACCACAGACCGGTCCAAACTTTTCAAAATATCATCTGAGCAGAAAAGCTTATAAACTGCTTTGCTTATCAGCCAACAGCTGACCTCAGAACCTTTGGCAAGACAAAATGTTCTGCCCTCCCAATGAGATCAGTAACGCATTTCTGGTGGTGTATTTATCTAGTTTTCATTGCTGACATGTATTATGTAACACCACCCCTCTTTCTTCTGCCATCACTGGCTTATTTGAACATCTGACTTACCTTGACCCTAGAGCACAGTGCAGCTTATGCAACAATCCGAACGTTTCTCCTCAGAAGTCCCCTGTGTCCCCATGGTGGCCTCAGCTCCTGTCCTCATGCCGCAGACAAGATAGCTGTGTCCCACCTCTGATTCTCTAGGCGACTTTAGGATCCAGCCCTGGCTGTGTGCTTACTGCCTCCCATTCTTCGAGGATTTTCTGGGCTTGACTAAGAGTCTTTCAGATCTTCTTTCCCAACTGTGCTGGGCTTCCAGACTGCTCAGAGAGCAGAGGCACCTGGCTCAGAACGTGTGTAGATAATACCAAGCAGAATCTTCCTCCTCTCTCCGTGATGGGGAATGAGGGGGCCAGCAGGCAGATCAGGACCAAGGATGGGACCCGAGGGGTCGGCTGGGGAAGGAAGAGGTCCAGAGAGAACAGTGCTGAAAACCCAGGGTTCTAGGGTCCAACAGAACTGAGACTTGATCCAGCTCTGCTTCTTATTTGCTGGGTGACATTGGGTAGATTACTCACCTACTCTGAGCTTCTTTGGTCTCATCTATAACAGGGAGAGGATGATGCCGACCTCTGGGACTAAGTTGGCTAACATTAGTAAAATTCTGGATGCTAGGCTTGTCATATACAGACACTCAATAAGAGGGAGCTTGTTTTTTGATTGTAGAGTAAGTCATTGAGGGAGACAGCCCACAAATGTCATGAAACTTCCAATTCTTAAAACACACACACATGCTAACATGTTTTCCTGCATAAAATTCAATAAAGAATAACTGAAAAAATTATAAGGTGTATGACTTCTTCAGACACTTAGCGCAATGACAACCCACATATTTTTTTATGGCTTACAGACTAAGGGTAAATTTTATATTTTTAAAGAAAAATTTAGGAAAGAGTTTGCTGACCCCAGATTAGAAAAGAATCCTAAGAACAGCCCCTCCATATCAAGCACACATGGTGTCAAGTTGTGTGGCTGGATGGCCTTGTCTAGTCTTCCCAATAAACCAGTATGATACCCATCGCTGTCCCATTTTACAGATAAGGAAACTGAGGCTTAGAAAGCATAAATAACTGACCAGAGTCACAAAGCTCACAACTGGCAGAGCACCACTGCCCTAAACAGGTTCCTTTCATGCGGACCTTCTGAATTGAACAAGCAAAGAGTCAAAACCAAGGAAGGAAAATGCACAAGTGCCGGGGTCAGGGGGTGGGGGTGGGGGTCCTCTCAACAGCCTGGGGGCGTGGGCACAGCTAGCGCGGGGATGCACGCCCGAGGCTAAAGTCAGCCAAGGTAGGAGTGAAACAGGACCAAGTCAGCACAGGAGCACAGAGCTGCGGAGACCCAGGAGGCAGCCCTCACACCGAGGCCATGTAGATATGCTGGGATGTGAGGGGAAGACAACTGGGCCATGTGGCGTGTGCTTTGCAGAGCATTTCCTCAAATCAATTCTTCTCCACTCAATTATCAGTGGTGGAGCCCCACTCCTGAGCTCGGTAGGGTGCCAGGTGCCTGAAGAACGAAAGGTCAGGGAGATCTACTCCCCACCCTGTAAGTCACACTGGTGGCTGAGGACAGACCACAGAGATCAGGTCTGTGTGCAACGAGCTACAGTTCAAGTGCCATTGAGGGAGCACAGGTGAAGCCTGCTGAGCGCACCCTGAAGCCAGGGACCCACAGACATGCTCATTGGCGTCTCCCTTCCTTCCTTCCTCCCTTCCTCCTTTCGTCCCTTTCACTAATATTTTCTAAGCATGACCAAGAGCTAGGACTGTGTTGGGTGCAGAGGAGAACATGAAGGAGCACCAGACCCATTCCCTCTTCTCGTGAGCTCGTGAAATCACGATGAGAAGGCACCCAGCAGGACTCCAGAGCAGCCTGGGAGAGGTGTGCGCGCGGGCACTGGGCAAGCTGGAGGAACCTGCGCGTGGGGAGGTCTCTGACAGAGTTTCTCAGGCATAACCAAAAAGACTTTACCAACAAGGTTCCATCTGATGTGCATCTTAAATAACACAGCCAGAGTGAGGGCTCAAAAACCTGCAGCCGTCCTGAGGCAACAGCAGATCCCGTGCAGGACCACTGCACGCAGTTCTGCAGGTTGTGCACTGCACAAAGGGGACGAGTAAGGGCTGAAATCCAGCCCACCCTCTTCTGGGCAAATCGTGTGCTCTGGTGCAGGACTACACCTGTCCAAAGCAAGTGGGACTTGTCTTCTCACAAAAGGGCCACCCACTCCCCAAGCCGTGGGGCTGCACCCGCCCAGCAGGTACACATTTTCCTAACTGCATAGATTCCATTTAAGCTGGCAATGCCCCAACTCTGTCTGAGGATTTGGAGGGAGCCAGGCAGGAGCAGTCTTGGAGATGGAGGCGTTTTCACCTTTGAAGACAGAGAAAGACAAAGCAAATATCGCTCCTGGGTTTTCCAGACGGGGAGTCCCAGGCTCCAGGAGGCAGACCAACTTGCCCAGGTCCATGCAACTTGTTAGTGGCTCAGCTGGAAGCAGAACTGACCCTCACATTTGGCAGCCTCCCCTCTAAGCCTGCAGCCTCCCAGGATGTCTCTTGAAATGCAGGAATGAGGACAAAGAGAACTGGGGCCTGGGCTCCTTCCTCCGCTTCACAGAATGCGATGAGGTTGCAGGATGGTTCCCCATCTTGACGACTTATTGGAAACCCAGTTCCCTGCGATAGGGACTTTCTCAAATTTGTCATAAATAGCCATCCTACTACCGAGGACTGTCTTCAACACATGCCCAGTGACTTTTTTATAAATAGCAGCAAGAGCAGCTATAAATTGGGATAATTTTCTAGTCACCTTCTGTTTTCCAATACAGCACCACATTTCAAAGATGTTTTTGATGCCTCTAAGTCAGGAGCTAGAGGTAATGTACATTGGATGAAGGGCAATAACGAGAGAGAGATTTACATGAAGCACTCTAGAATGGAGTGTGCCAGGGTGCTGGGGACATCTTAGAGGCTGATGGAGGTGGCATTTCTGTACACAGATATGTAAAAATTCATCGAGCCTTACACTGAAGATTTGTGTACCTTTTATAAGTCGCCCCATATAAAAGTGGCAGCATCCCTCCCGTGCGTCTTTCCACCATAGGCCATTTCCATGCCTTGTCTGATGGCATCCTCACCGTACTTCTGAGTGGGATGATTAACGGGTTTACAGAAGAGGGAGCTCAGCTCTGCCACTTGTCTATACGAGCTCAGATTGTCCCCTGGAAATGCTCCTTCTTTCCCTGAAAGTGGCTTATGTTCAGTTAGATGAGACGGGATCTCTGTAAACTGCTGGGTACCACAGAGTGGGCATGGCAGCATCCTGTCCGCCTGCGCAGCCCTGCTTCTCCCATGCATCACGCTAACTGAGGTGGATGCCACCATGAGCCGAGGAGCTGAACGACAGGCGGGCTGCTGGACCATTAGGAGGACTCCATCCAGACAGCGCTCACCGTTATCCTACTTCTCCCTGTGCGGTGGCCTCAGCCTGCTCACCCGAAAGCAACTGGAGCACATTGCAGGTGCACAGGGCACGTCCCCCCCGGTTGTGTGACATGTTCCATCTCAAACTTCCAATAAGTAGTCATAACGCTATTTAAAAACCCCAGCTGCAAGCAGGGGCCAGGCCCACGGTTTCTAGGATACTTGAAATGAGACCACTTCCTCTTAAACCTGGAAAATGCAGCGTGTGTGTACCTGTACGTGTACACGTGTGTGCATGTGGGACAGAGAGAGAGGGAGAGAAAGAGAACGTGGAAGGCAAACACCTCGAATTTCTTTCACCTCGGAGCCTGTCCACTTCCTTTTTCTGCTGAGCTGTCAGTCTGGGCAGAGGATGTGGACATACGCGTATTCATGACAAATGCTCCTCGAGTGGCGAATCTGTGCAGGGGTTTGGAAGAACTGGCATGAGGAGCCTAGGAATTAGGGCAGCCCGTGCATTCTTTGTGAGCTCGCTGTGGATGTTAATGAAATGTTGGTGAATGGAACGGAGCATGGAAAAGCTAAAAAATAATGCCACTCCACTGTATTCCCCCGGAGATCAACCCAGGCACGCGCGGATCTAAAACCGCGCCAACCAAGTCACCAAGCCGTCGTCGAGCTCCTATGAAGGATCAGAAAATACTGTATTCCATTGTTGGCTCGTTTATTCAAGAGGATTTCTCTATGAAGTTCCTACATTTGTCAGAAACCGTGCGAGGCTCTGGGGCAGTTACAAAGAGGTACGTGCAGAAATTTCACCCTCAAATGACTCAGGAAGAGGATGGGCACATTCCGTGATAAATATAACAGGGTGTGCTCACTCCTGAGGCCAGTGCAAAGTGCGGGAGGGCTATTCAGAGGCAGGCAGATAAGTTACAAACTAGTCTTGAAATTGAGCGGTTCAGAAGAGGAAAGCAAAGAAGACGGACGTGCACTAAATTCCTCTGTGTCCCTGGCATGGCACGTTTTCCCACACAATGTTTTGTTGTTTTTCATAAAACCCTTGTAAAGGAAGATTTTTTTCCCCCCTCATTTTGCAGCTAAAGACACAGGGGCTCAGAGAGGGGAAGAAGATTTGCTCAAGGCCATAGAGCTAGAATGCAGCAGATAAGAGATTAAAATGTCATTTTCCTGCCACCAGCCCGGGGGCCTAACGTGGAAAGAGGTCGGGATTGGGGAGGCCAGCTGGGTAGCACTTCCTGCAAAGAGTTTGCTCTTTATCCTACAGGCAAGGTCACAGCCTGGCAGTCCGGGGGCCAAATTCGGGTCGTGGAGAGTCTTAAATAGTAGTGAGTAGAAGTGGAGAGCATGAACTCTAAGGCCAAATGCCTGATCAGTAATCTTATTTCCACCTTGCACTAGCTGTGCAACGTGGGGTCAGTCACTCAACTTCCCTGAGCCTCGTTTTCCTCATCCATAAAATGGAGATCTTCACACCAGTTCCCTTCTCCCAGGGCTGGTGGGAGGACTGAACGAGCTGTTTGCGTTACCCTGCATTGAGCAGAGCTGGGAACATCGGAAGCACATATGTGCGTTAACAATTCTCACGGATACACAGCACCAAGCACAGTCTCTGATATCTAAGAGGTGCTTCAGAAAGGCTCATTACTCTTACGTTGTGTTTATCAAAATTATAAAATATCTTAAATCCTTAATTGATCTATTTCACAAGAAGATCAAGAAAGAAATATTTATCGGCTCCTGATGCCATCTTGAGGCAGGGGGATCGTTTATAAATTGAGAATAAAACCTTTCTTGACAACTCAGAAGTTTGGGGACAAGGGGACTCTCTTTCTTGACTGGCCATGAGTTTCCGTTTCGAGCTGTGTGGCCGCAATGCGAGGGCCTGCACAGCCATGTACGGCCCGCCCCCATGAAGTCTGTAAAGGGGGTTCCATTCCACAGTTGGCGGAGATGGTTAAAAGTTTCTTTTGCTAAAGTGCTGCTTAAAAAGTATGCCATGAGCCAGCCTGGTGGCATAGCGGTTAAGTTCACATGCTCCACTTCAGTGGCCTGGGGTTCATGGGTTTGGATCCTGGGTGCAGACCTACACACTGCTCATCAAGCCATGCTGTGGCAGTGTCTCACATACAAAAGAGCAGAAGATGGGCACAGATGTTAGCTCAGTGATAAGCAAAAAGAGATTGGCCCTGAGCTAACACCTGTTGCCAATCTTCCTCACCAAAAAGAAAAAGAAAAAGCATCCGAGTGTCGCTGGAAAAGCTACTTATTTCCTTTGACTCTACCACCAACTCCTTATGTAATCCTGATGTGTCCTTTTTCTGTTCATCGGCTTCTCTGATCTTCATAGGATCCCATTTAGTAGACAGAAAAGTGATAGGAATTGAGAGGCCTGCCCCAAATTACAGAGACGATTAGCCTGAGGATAGAATAGCAATGAAGAGAGTACAGTAGACTGGGTCCGCCTGGCTCGATCTGGAGCTCAAGAGGATTCAACAGCTCCACCGGGCAGGTGGATCAGACACTCTCTGCCACCAGGACCCGGCACAGCTCCTCACAGTCTCCCTTTCTGCACCCTGGGCCTCCGGTCCACCCCAACTCTGCAGGGCTCCAGCTCGTCCCACTATGACAACCCTCTCCAGAGGCCTCTCTGCTGCTGCTGAGCTATGAGATACCTGGAGCCCACCCATGCCCCCATCGGTGGCTCGGGAAGTGCTGCCCCAAAAGCGTGTGCCCAACTGCAGGAGTTCACGCACTTCTTCGAAGACAGTCCCTTGTGATAAAAACAATCAGCCGCATCTGATACCAAGTTGCTGCCAGCTCAGTAAGACACCCTCCATGTGTCCCTTCCTTCCTTGCCTGATCCCCTTTACTGTCTCTCCGGCTTCTCTGGGTTTGTTCTCCCTAGTAAAGTAATGACACACTTTTCCTCAGCCTCTGCTCAGTGGATTCTGAGAAAAAGTAATTTCTATCCTTATTATTATTAATTAGGATAGCTAAAAGGCAGGTGGAAGGGAGGAACGGGGTCGGGGGAGGGAAAGCGGGAGAGAGAGAGAGAGGAGGTGGCCTTGGCTGTAGCTGGATACTCAAGAAGCATGATGAGTAATACAGGAGTGGAGACCAGTATAGCAGCTCAGTGCATAGACTTCGGAGCAACTGCCTGGGTTTGCATCCCTCTTCCATTAATCACAAGTCTGTCACCAGGCAACTTAACCTTCAGTTTCGTCATCTGTAAGTGTGGATGATAATGACTTCTACCTCACAGGGTTCTGCAAATAGTGAATGTGCTGATATTTGCAAAATACCTAGAACAGAGTCTGATGCATTATAAGCGTTATCTATGTGTTTATTGAACATACAAATCCACAAATGACTCTCCTTGAATTTTTAGGCAGGACTCCGAGGAAGTTAGTGAGTTTCTCTGGGCCACAGTTTCTTAGCAATTAAATGAAAACTTTGGATTAATAATCAAGTATTCGACCAGTTCTGACGCTTGGTGTTCTAAGGAGATCCTGAGCATGACAGAAATCCAGCACCTTTGTGGGTTGGGGATAGTCTTAAGATCTTACGTAAATGGACTTAATGTTTATATAATTATGCCATAATTAATCCTCCCAAGAGCTCTATGAGGTTCTGGTGAGTTCCCTGTATTTTGCAGAGGAGAAAGGGAAGGCTCAGAGAGGTTATATAGCTTGAGCGTAGTTACACAGTGAGCTGTAGGGTGAGAATACACACTTGGATCTGGTTGACTCAAAAGCCCCATCATGTGACACAGTCCTGTTCTGGGGTCCACTGACAATGTCTAATTGTAGAGACCCAAGCTTTGGTGCAGAAGATGTGAATAATGGGCTGGCTGCATTCTTGGCAATTTGTAGATTATTGAATGAGTGTCCTTCTGCGTCCTTGACAGGTCATAATAAAAAGGGTGACAACTGCCCAATGGTCCCGGGCAGCCCTGTGAGAGGGGATGGATTGATATGTGTGCTGTGATGTGAGGGTCTGCATAAGGAATGAAGCAGATCCAGAATTTTCCCTTCTAGCGGGAAAATATCAACTGGATTAGAATTCATTTGTTGTTGTTTGTTCCTCTGTCTGCCAGAGCATATGTTGAATCTGGCACACGGCAGATGCCCAGCACAGGTTTCCATGTGGCCACTTCAGCTTTCCCAGCAATTTTGGATAGATGAGTGTTTGGTTTGGGTTTTGGGGGGTTTTTTTTGCAAGATGTTGTCTGTGTGTTACCGTAAAGCACTTCATATTTTATTAAGGAAACTATTGCATAAAATACACAGGATATGGTTTCTTTTGTTATCTTCACAGAAGAATGGCAAGGAGAGAAATTCAGAGTCTTTGACTTCCTCTGTAGGTTTCAAGGGGGACAAGGCTGAAAGCTCATGAAGGGGGAGCACAGGGGGAGCTGAGGAAGGAAGCCTTGCACCCACGATATCGTCTCCCCGTCTTGGATCTCATTTCTGCAGGAGTCTTAACATTTCCCTTCAGTCCAAGCTAATGGCGTTTGTTGTGAGTTTATTTTGACATTGTCACACTGTCCCCAGAGAGTGGCATTGACAGGCTTTCTCTTCACCTTGGTATCACAGGACCAGATTCATTGCTCACGGGTATCAGAGTCATTTCATCTTTACACTAAACCCTGGCATCTACAGAGTCCAAGTAACGAGCTTCAGCTTCTCTGCGAAGCTTTGACAGCCCCTCGTGCTGGGGCCAACAGAACATGACCGTCTGTCTGGCAGAGATCACTTTATTTAAGGGCATGGTGGCCTTGGCCTGACAGATATGCAGACAGAGAAGTGTATGGGTTTATTATTCCATTTAATACATAGTTATTTGAGTACCTTCTTAAGCCTTTCGTGTTAGGCACTGGAAACCCAGCAAAGAAAAAGGAAGACAGTCTCTGCCCTCATAGAACATCATTCAAGAGGAGATGCTAAAATTGGTTTCCTTCAGCAACCTGTTTCCAACTGGAATAATGTCCTAACAGCCAGGGACAGGCAGGGAGAGCCCATCAGAGAGGCAGAGCGGGTGCTGGGGAAACCATGCTCAGTAAATATGCAGGACCACCAACTCTGGGTCAGGGACTAGGCTGGCAGTGGGCACAAAATGACGGAGAGACACAGACGCTGCCCACAAGGAGGTCACGTCTGATGAGCGCAAAAAGGGGGTTATGTATAAGGAGCAACGGGCAGTGGGGCAAGTGATTCAGCAACACGCCTGGGCAAGTCAGGGCCTGTTCCAGGGAAGACAGTGTGTGATCTGAGGCTTGAAGATGAGCGGTCCATGCCAGCTGGGCAAGACGGCAAGGAGGAACGGAAATACATAAAAATATGGAGGCATGAGAGAGCATGGAATAAATAGGTATAGCGGGAATCTGGTACTTATGGGACATAAAATGTGATGGGAAGAGGAGAGAAGGAGCAGGATTGGGGATGGAGAGACAGCCGGGGCAGTCCAGGAAGGTCTGCCAGCCTTGCGAGGAGTTGTCACTCTTATCCCGTAGAGGAAGGGGTTGAATGGTTCAGTGAACAGTCCTGAGATGCTGGCGAGTGTATTCTCCTCCTCTGCCTTCTCCTCCTTCTCTTCCTTTTCCTTCTCCTCATCCTTCTCCTCCTCTTTCTCCTTTTCTTCCTCCCCCTCCTCTTCCTCCTCCACTTCTTCCTCCTCCTTTTCCTTCTTCGGTTGACCCTTGTTGAATATATTGTAAAACTATGAGTTTATTCCTCTGTCTTAACAAGAAGAGACTCTTATGAGCATCACAGACCCTCCTTGGATGATTGTCTAGAGCTGAGGTCGCTGTTCACTACATGATCCCTATGGTCAGGACCACAGGTGTAAGTGGAGAAGGAAATCGTAGAAAGAAAAAACAAGGAGCAGCCCCCAGAGTGACTGGATCCTGTGGGCTTCAAGCTGTGTCGCTCGCTGGCCCATCCAAGGCGGTGATCTTAAGCTGCTGGAGTTGGTAAAGGGGATCCAAGGGGTTTTACGTGGGGGTTGTTTCAGCCAGGAAACATTGGTTGCAAGGAGCAGAAATAGTCTGTAGTTAAAAAGTGGAGGACAGGGGGCTGGCCCCGTGGCCGAGTGGTTAAGTTTGCGCACTCCGCTTTGGCGGCCCAGGGTTTCACTGGTTCGGTTCCTGGGTGAGGACATGGCACCGCTCATCAGACCACACTGAGGCGGCATCCCCACATGCCACAACCAGGAGGACCCACAACTAAGACATACAACTATGAACTGGAGGGATTTGGGGAGAAAAGGCAGAAAAGAAAAAAAAAATTGGCAACAGTTGTTAACTCAGGTACCAATCTTCAAAAAAAAAAAAAAAGTAGAGGACAAAAGGAATTCAATGGAGAGATGTGGGTTCCTTCTCATTGTTGAAAGGAACACTCAGCAATTAGGTAATAATAATAATAGTTAATATACATTGAGCACCTACAATATGTCGGTCACTATTCAGGAGCTTTACCTGTATTAACTTATTTAATCTTTACATCAATACTAAATTCTAAAGAGGGTGCTATTATGATGCTGATTTTATAGATGAGGAAACTGAGACTCAGAGAGGTTAAGTAATGAACCCGAGGTCACACAGCTAGACGGCATCAGAGCTGCGATTTGAACACACAAAATCTGGTGACTGACTCCATGCTTTTTACTACTGCGCTAAAAAACAGGAAGTGGGAAGGTCAAGTCTAGCGCTCTAGGTAGAGGGAAATAAAGAATCATCTCTTCAGGGAAGTGGCGTGTGTGACGGCCTAGCCTGGGACACCTGCCACCTTGTAACCCAGGAGGGGGAGGTCCCTTGACTGACAGCTCCCCAGACTCCTCGGAACAGAGGAGAGTCATTTCTCAAAACAGACGCCAACATCGGCTTCCGCATGAGATTTAATGGGGAGCAACAAGCAGACAAAGAAGATTCCACTCCTGCAAGAAAAAGAAGTTACCCCAGAGCCTCTTTTTTTGTATATGAATGAGTAAAAATAGCAAAAAGTTGAAGTTGTCAGTGTGAGCTGTTTGTTATTATTATTATCATTATTATTATTAGGCAGCTTTTGCACATAGACAGATATTTAAAGTTTGATATTTTAAATGTATTAGTATGAAAATCATTTAAAAATCCATTTTTCCTTAAGTCTTTGAATGCGACTTATAGATCTCTTTAAACACAGACTGTGTTTTAAGAATGACTTTCAAGGGGCCTCTTATTCCGTGTTTAAAGAAACCTAAATAACTTCTAACAATGGGTCCTGCTAACAAGTCAGTCATTGACTCCCTTCCCACGTTTACAGTGAGATGATGACAAAAGACGTCCTAAGTATTCAAAACCTCTACTGAAGAAATAATTAAACGTATAACTATTAAATGCATAACTATATCTGAGAGTCTTTAAACGCTCAGATTCTTCTAAACAATCGGACCTGGTAAATTTCTAATCGTGTCTTGAAATTTTCCAATGAAACTTGACAATCTAAAATAAAATCATCTAAATCTAAAATCTAAAATCTAAAATAAACACTACTCGGTTGCATTTTAAATTGGTATTCTGATATGTCACAAACTCTTTGTGATTATACCACCTATTTCAAGTACCAAGCACATGCTGATTTCCCCACAGGTGTCATCTCCGTGATGTGCTTTCCCATCGCCCTGCATAACTCTCAACTTCTCCAGGCTGAAAAAGTCTTTAGTGCTAGGAGACTTAGCAATTTGTTTTAACACCACAAGCAAGTACCATCCTAAACTCATGAGCTTATCAACCAGAGATTTCTGGCCAGAACGCAGGGTCTGAGAAGGCAAGGAGAATTTCTTTTCTTCATGACAGGTGTCACTGTCTGTCTTTTTTCTGGTTACTATGGCAACAAGCAGCACCAAGTCCACACTTTGCACATGTGATCAGTGTCTGCGCTCTCGTCCCTGATCTCGGTTGGGTAATCTAACCTCTTTTAACCCAGCAGCACAGGCTGCTGATTGTCCCCAATGCCCATTTCCCTCAGCACGTGTTCCCAGGGTAAAGACTACATTTACCAGTGTCCCTTGCAACTACACAGCTTGGAGTGGCCTGGGGAATGAGATGTAAGCAGAAGAGGGGTGGGCAATCTATAAGAGATGTCCTTAAAGGTAAAGGGCATCCTCTTAGCTCCTTCTGAATGCTTGGAGTAAAGATTTGATGGCTGGAGCTGGAGCAGCCAACTTGGACTAGGAAGTAAACTTCAGGATGGATGGCGTGCGCTATCATGGAACAATAAAAAGGATGAAGCCTGGGTCCCTGACTCTGTAGAATACCACACCAGCTTTGTCTAAGATTTGTTAAAGGGAGAAATTAACATCTACCTGATTAAGCCACTGCTATTTGGGGTTTTCTATAGCCAAACCTAATCCTAACCTTACAGATACTATCATCTGATTTGCATAGATAAAATTCTGAATTCCCCCTCCCCCAATAGCATTCTTCTCCAGTCAACTATTGTACTGCCTGACGGAATTCCACCGTCTCCCATGCCTGGCTATAGACGCAGTCCTGAGGCACCCTAATGACTCGCGTGAATTTACCGAATGGACGCTCCAAATTAGTAGCAGATGTCACATCTCTTAAAACTGAGGCCATGCTCCCAAAACAACCTCCAGGTAGATTCAGCTGCCTCCAGAATCATTAAATCCGAGAAGTCAACAGCAATTTCTATTTTGTGAGTTTGCAGTTCTCAAACATATGTAAACACCAAAATCTTGAGTAAGTCCATACGGGTAAAAACAGCGATGAGTAACTTCCTGTGCACTTACCATGCGCCCGGCCCATTTCATAATCGCCTTATTGGACTTTCCCCACAGTTCTAGAGGCTCGATCCTATCATTATCCTCGTTTTAGACATAAGGGAGCTGGAGGTAAATGTTTTGCCCAAGTTCAGACATGCAGCCGCACCCCACAGACCACTAAGTGACAAGGCGCTCACACTTGTGCATTCTCTCTATTGTTTTAACTATCAAAAGAGGGGAAAAAAAGATGTTCGCAGGTTTAGCCTCAAGGAAAGCTAACCTATGAAACTGCAAAAAATACAGAGAAATTATTTAAGAGCCTATTTTTTATTTCTCAACAACATAGACGGATGTCATCTTCATTCTTTTGAAAGATGGAGGCCTTATATCCCAAATTTGAATACGTGGGCTGGATTTTAACTGGAAAAAAATACCTTGCTCTTCTTTGGGATTGTGGCGGGAGGAGGCCGGACAGGCAAACTCAAAATTTAAGGCCACCACCGTGGGCGTGTAGTTCAAAAAAGAGAGAATTACAGAGCTTTCTTCCCCAGAGAGATGCTGTTGGCCTGGCAGAGCCCTGACAGTTGGCAACTCCCAAAACTGCGTAATTTTCCATTCTCATTTATAAAACAATTGCAGGAATGTTGACAAGTATAATACGCATAAGAAAGCCACTTAAATTAATAATGACCATCATTTACCGAATGCTTACTATCTGGCACAGAGCTAATGATGTTTTATATATGGTCTTTCTTCTTAAAAAGACTCTGAGAAGCCAGTATCACATGCCCATTCTGCAGATGACAGCTGGAAGACTCGGAATGTAAGTCATCCATCGGATGAGCTGGTCCACCAGGCATGTCGCGTCCAGAGGCCCCGCCCTACGCCTCTGTGCTCTGCGGCGTCCTCCAGCCCCGAGAGAAGCTGCCTTTCAGTCCTCCTTCTGTCTGTCTGTTCCTTCACTCCATTTCCCAGGTTAAGGTGCTGGCTTTTCAAGGTCATGAAACCATGATACAGAACGTTTTCGATCCCTAAAGAGATCTGCAATTTCTTTCCAAAGATGAAGGTGTTAACCTTGGAGTCTTGGACAAATTTCAAATCCAGTAATTGCATTCTGCCTGTTTTGACTTTACTCAGAGGTAAGATCATTGAAAAACATCTTAGAACAAAAGGTTTCTGTTGCGAGGACCTAAGCCAGTAGTTTCGATCCTGGGAGCAGTTTGTCCGAATGGTAAGCCGAGTGGACACGCACACAATTTAAAGCATTCCTGTTGGCTCCCTCTCCTATTCTTTCTCAACGGTGCCGTGTGCTTCTCTTTGGGAGTACCTTTGATAATGATCATTAATTCTGTAATATCCCCAGTATCCAGCCCAGGGCCAGCATATAGCAAACTTTCAATGAATATTTGCTAAACGGATTAATGCAGAACGCCCACAGGTCCTGTAGAACACGGTTTGAAAGCGTTGCTCTAACTCAACCCCTTAATTGTACAGACAGGAAAACTGATGTCAGAAGAAAACTTCCAGAAGTCACAAGGCTACAAAGCAGCAGAGCTGGACTTGAAGCCCGGACATCTTAGCACCAAAGACTCTGGCCTCAGCCCCATTGGGATGGACGGCTGAGCAGCTCAGTGCTGCGCTGTCCACGCAGGCCCCGTAGCCATAGTTCAGAAAGAAGTTGTTTAAAAAGGCAGATTTCTGGATCCCAGTGGTGGAAATCTCTGGGAGTGGGGCCCGGGAGTCTCTGTTTAGAATGAGCCGCCTGGAGTCGTCCTTGTGCACACTGCAGTTTGAGAAGTCGACTATACGGGTGCCTCGTCTGGCTCCAGGAGGTAAATGGAGACTCAGTCAACTGTGATCATTGTCCTGCTTGGGGCCAGATTGAAGAAATGCTGACCTGGGGGGCTACCTACAGAGTCGCGTTCTTGAATGAATGATTCATTCCATAATCATCTACTGACAATCCTCATGTCCTCAGGGCTCCATCCACGGCCTTCTTTTCACTTTCCACAGCATCCCCAGGTGATCTCAACCACACGTGGTCTCTGTCACCACCAGTTGCCTGAGCATCTTGTCCAGCAACCCAAACATGGCAGCAAACTCTTTGTCACTCCTCCCATCAAGAGGCGGGGTCTAGACCCCCTCCCTAGTGTCTGGACAAGCTTGTGACAGCTCGAAGAACAGAGCACCAGGAAGTGATGCTCTGTTATTTCAGAAGGTTGGTCATAAAAGCTATGCGGCTTCTACCTGGCTCTCCGGGATGCTCCCTCCCAGAATCTAGCCACCATGCTTCCAGAAGCCCAAGCCACATAGATGAGCTTTGAGTCCAGCCTCCAAGTCAGTGCACCCCTGATCCAGACATATGAGTAGAGAAGCTTCTGGATGACTCCAGCCCTCAGCCTTTCAAGTTACCCTCAGCTCCAGGTCTTCTCACACATGGTGGGGTAGGGACAAGCTCCCCACTGCTGGGTTCCATCAAAATTCCTGACCCACTGAAGCTGTGATCCTAATGAAATACTTGTTGTTTTATGCCTCTAATTTGGGGGTGGTTTGTTATGCGGGATTAGTAACCAGAACAAGCAGCAACTGAACATCCCACAAAAACCTGAACTGTGACATCTGAAATGGCATTCATCGCCTTTCTCCTTCCTGACAGGTGCCATATTGCAGAGATGGTCCCCATCCACCCCGTGTCGGTTAGGGATGCAAATAACAAAAGCCTCACTAAGCCACCGGAAAGAAGTGAGGCTGAGGAAGGTCACATATTTTCTTTCACAAAACAAGAAACTCGAGGTGAGATGCTGCTGGCATTGACTCCACTGCTCAACGATGCTTCGAGGATCAAAGATCTATTTTTTAATCCCTGCATTCTCATGCTGGGCTTGACATCAAAGATGGTTGCTGCCTCTCCAGACATTGTGTGTGTGTGTGTGTGTTTAATGTGTTATTCTGTTGCAAGAAAGAAGTAGGAGATGGTTATTGGGAGAGAGTGTACCTAACAACTTCACTGCCAGATTCGTTGTCAACCCAGAAATAGAAGTGCTCCCTTCTTCCCAGGGCCCCAACCAATCAGGGAGGTGTCCTCTCTATTTACCCTCCTCTGAAACTCACCTGCCTCTGCCCAGCCTCTGCTCCTTCCTCAGCTCAGACCCCTGACATCTCTGGGATTACTGGAACGATAGGTCTCATTGCCTCCAGTCTGGACGCCCCCTCCCCGCCTCCACAAGGCTGCCCTGAGTGGTCTGGCCAGCATGCAAATGTCGACTTGTCCCCATTGCCACCACCCACCACACAAAATCTCCAAGCGCTTCCAAGCACTCCCAGAGTGAAGCCCAGACTCCCCCCACCCCTGGCTCACAGGCTCTGTGTGACCTGACAAGCCCCTGCGTCCTGCATACCACGTGCTCTGCTCTCCCACCCAGTTCCCCTGAGATCCCAGGAGGCCTGGCCCCAGAAGCTGCCTCCTAGTGACCTCACTACACCCACCTGTTAGCCCGTCCCGGGACTGCCCAAATGTGGTATAATGCCCAGCAACCTTCGGTCCCCTGCCCAACCATGGTTCCCAGAGGGTGGGCACTGTGTCATCGACCTCCACGTCCCCAGCCCTTAGCACAGCATCTGGGACATAGTAAGTGCTAAATAAATTTTTGTTGAATGAATGAATGTTTGCACCTTTTCTTCCGGACCTTTCCATCTAATTGGAAATGTAGCTTAATATGCAAATAAGCTACACATGTACAAAGGAATAACAGATTCTAAGAAAGATACAGTGGGATTTCATAAGGGATGGACACGAAGGTTTCATAGGGAATTAACAGTAAAGGCTTCAGGTGGGGACAGCCCTTCTGCTCGACCCGAGAGGCGGGCAGGCTGGCAGAGAGCCTTCCAGGGGACTGCCAGTCCACATGCAGAGCCGGGGGTGGGTCTTCTAGAAGCAGCGCAGATGTGTGCAGAAAACAGGTACGACAGGTGTAGTGGGACACTCTGTATAATACCGGTTTGTGGTTTTTGTCCTCTGTCTGTGGCCATGGTCCCCATTGCAAGGCTAAAATCAGGCCCTGGAGATGTTTTCTTGCTTCAAAGACTTTTGCCTAAGGGACAATGAGAAGTCAGCCTTCTTTGACATCAAGCTTAAATCTCTTCACATAGGCAAAGGAGAGAGGAGTCTACTTTGAGAACCGAGCAGGGAAAGTGATGAAAAGGATGTCTGAGGTTGGAGGTCAGCTAGAGCAATGTAGGGTAGAAGCCACCACGCAGGGTGGCACGCAGGGAGGGTGGGCACGGACGTCGAGCGTCCCTTGTATAGTGGGTGCAATCGTGTCCCCCAAAACCCACGTCCCCTTGGAACCTCAGAATGTGATCTTACTTGGAACTAGGCTCTTTGCACATGTAATTAGTTAAATAAATTAAGACGAGGTCCTACTGGATTAGGGCGGGCCTTAAATCCAATGACTGGTGTCCTTACAAGAGGAGGAGAACACACACACACAGACACGCATACATAGACACACACACAGACACATACACAGACACACACATGCATTGCGGTCGTTGGTTTTGGCAGCCCTAGGAGACTGACACATTAAGGAAGGCTGGACTCTGTGACAAGGATGCTTAGGACCCATGGTCCTTGATGGGTCCTGCAGCCTAGACCAGTGAGGACTGCTAAGGAGCAGAGTTCCCTCACACCAGGCCCCATCCTAGACCTCGGGACCCCAACCTCAGGGGCTGGGGAGCCCCCATGATGTCTTTTAGTCGTCACCAGTCCAGCAAGATGGAGATCTATGATTTTACACGTTGATTTTAAGAACATAACAACATGTAATTTAACCAGGGCTTCTGGGGTAAGTCATGTCTGCTATATAGGCTTCCTAAGGAGGAATACCGGAAGAAAACAAGTAAGAAACATACATGGGGACCACATCAAGGAGGATCTAACTACTACGCTCAGAAGTTGGGATGGGAGCCATTGAGTTTTAAGGGTTTTGAGCTTGGGAGTGACTAGGAGGAAGGGAAGGGGCATTCAGGAAAATGAATCTGGCTGTAGTTGTGCATCAGTTATCAAGTGTCTGGCTGCAAATGAGAAAACCATGACCCAAAGTGGCTTAAACCAAAGAATTGTATTGCCTCATACAACAGAGAGTCAGAATGCAGTCTTCAGGTATGGTGTGATCAGGGCTCTAGATCTAGTTAGTTTTGACTTGGCTTCCTTCATGGGTACGAGACGTCTTCCAGGGAAGCTGAGTTTAAAATACTTCCTTGCTCATGTCCAGTTGGAGACAAAGAGAAGCTTCTTAGGGCTTACTCTTAAGAACTTCTTTCCTAGAAGACCGAAGTTTATTTCTCTCTCTATTTTTTTTTTTTTTTTTTTTTGGTGTAGAAGATTGACCCTGAGCTAACATCCATTGCTATCTTCCTCTTTTAGCTTGAGAAAGATTGTCCCTGAGCTAACATGTGCCACTCTTCCTTGATTTTATATGTGGGATGCCACCACAGCATGGCCTGATGAGCAGTGTTTAGGTCCACATCTGGGATCTGAACTGTGAACCCCTGGCTGCCAAAGAGGAGCACGCAAACTTAACCAATATGCCACCAGGCTGGCCTCTCTCTTTTTATCTTGTTGGTCCAAATAGGGACTAAATTTACTTATTCCAAAGCCAATTTCTGGCAAAGAGATAAGAGTGGTCATGGTTGTCCAAGACTAACCCACTGACTTAGCATGGATGGTCTAATCTATGTATTGCAGAGTGCATGGTTCCACATAATAGTTCTGCTGATTCACATGCCCCCAAGATTCTCGGGGTTGGAAGGGGGCATAAGGGTCATGAGTCCTACATTCCCTGTGAGGAAAAATCTCCCGCATGGCTCTCCTTCCACACGTTTACCCTTGAGGTGCGCACATGCTGCCTGGGTGGCCCATTCACGGCTGGATGGTTGACCCATTACCTGATGAGGCCTACCAATCAGAGTCTGCTCCCAGACAAACTGACACCCGGAGTGGATGGACAGTGGGACGTGAAGCCGAAAGGACTGTTTTGCCACTTGCCACAATGTGCAGGGGCTGGGACCACAAACATGCAGAACGCTTTTGGGGCAGACCCCACGGCTTAACAGAGAAAGCCTATGGGCAGGGAGAGAACAGAGCCGAGAGAGGGGAGGCGAAAGAGTAGGAGAGAGCCAGCCAGAGCCAGACAGACAGGCTGTTTCTCCTGCCAGCTTACCTGCATGTCCACATCACCCCTGTTTATCTAAGGAAAGTTGGGCCAGTCCCTCATAATCCTAAGAGCCCTAAGTCCAACACTGTCCAAACACAAAACACCACGTGCCCAGCAGCTCTGAACTCACCTTTGACAAGCAAGGCAGCCCCTTTCTTTTTTGCACAATCACCCAGATGGCATCAGAACCCATTATCTTTCCACTTCGATGTACCAAGAAAGGGGGTGGGGAAAGGATGAAATCAATTTCCTTAACCTTTATTACTGAGAACTTTGCCTCTGCCCGAAAAATGTGCAGGGAGGGGCTAAGCATTAAATCAATGTCAGGGCTAGGGGGTGGAGGGTGCAGACACGCCCAGTAATGATGATTCCCCGTCGTTCTCCAGCAGGCACGCACACTCAGGGTGACAACGATGAATGCTCGCACACAGGTCCCTGACACAGAGCTGGGATCTGGGCTCCCGGAAAGGTGCAGGGGTGTCTGAAGTGCTGCTTTCATGGAATGCCCCAATTCCAGAAAAATAGGGAGAGGGGAGAGGCCCTCTCTGCTACCTGGTAAGAAATACATTGTACAGAAAGGAAGTGGGGCTAGAGAAAGCCTTGCTATCTTAACCCATCAGACTGGGAAATGATGCATCGATGTACAACTTCTTATACAGATAAGGGATGATTCACGATTGTTCCACCATAGTCACTTCCTAAGAAATTTCCATCTCACTGTGGAGTCATGTAGGGGAACTGCCAAGAAGCCAGGGCTGAAACCGAGAGCTGACTTCGGTTCTTGGCTGCAAAGCAGAACAGCTGGATGATCTGGGGCCACTTTACCTGCCCAATCGGATTCTCTCTCCAGACTCCACTAGGACATCATAGTATAGTCTTAATTATGACAGCATTTTCTATTTTCCAAAGTGCTTTCCTGTACATTATTCTATTTGATTCTTGCAATAAACAACACTTCTTTATTAATTCACTCAGGAACTCTTTATTGAGCATCTAAGGTGTACCTGGCGAGACATGAGCGCTGCAGTCAGCAGGGAGCAAAACGCAATGCATTCCCGGTCCACAGCAAGCTGTCAAACCAGAAGGCAAAAGCCACCAGCTATACAGTCATGGAGATCAACAGGACGCTGCAGGCAGCTGTCCTCATGAGGACAGCAGGATGACCTCTCTTGTATTTAGGACAAGGACTTGGGCACAGATGATGCTCCAAGGGACCCCTTCAGGGGCTGAGTCTGAGGGGTCCATGAAGGAAGGTTCCCCTGGCTGGAAGATGCTGTTGCAGGAGAGAACTTGATGCTCCCAGGAAACCTCTCTGCTCCCCTCCTCCCACTGCTAAAGAATTTTGGGGATTGCAAGGTGCAGGGAGCATCCTGACTCACATCACAGAGCAAAGCCCAAGAGATGCTTCCAGGCAGCCGAAGGGCTCACCCCTCATCTAGAACCAAAACAAAACCCAATAGGGTCAGGCAAGAGGTCTCAGGGGGGGTCATGAAACACCCAAAACTTTTCTTTCGAACTCAAGGAGGGCAGGACTCTTAGCCAGGTGGCAGGCCCCCACTGTCCTGGGCACGGCTCCTTGAAGAATTCTTGCAGATCCATGTGCCCTTTGTTTTATTGTTTTGTTTTGGCTTTTTCCCCTGACTCCTGCTCTTTGCATCTCTCTGCTATTTTCCGTCCCCTTCTCTTAGCGAATTTTCTCATTCGTTCCCCTCCCCCTCCTTTTTAATTAGCTCCCCTTCTACTTCTCTGAATATTTCTCCTTTGCTCCCCCAAGTCCCAGAAGTCCTCCCCAGTGCCTCCATCCCATCCTCCCCTGTGCTGTGGGCAGGGTCCCGGCACTGGAGAGGTCCACCACCCACACAGGTAGCTCACTTTTATGGGGCACTTACTATCTACCAAGTACAGTTTTAAGGGTTGGACATGTAGGAATTCACTTAATCATAACAACCTTGGGGAAGGGACAGTAATGAGACCCATTTTCACAGGTGAGGAAACTGAGGCCGGGAGCTAGGAAGCTTGGGGATTCAGTAACCAGCCTAAGCTCACACATCCAGTGAGTGGCAGTGCAGGATCTGAACCAGGAAGTCTGGTCCAGCGGCCCTGGCCTGAAGCATAGGCTGCATCATCCTTCTGGTGAATGAAGGGCCAAGGAGCTCTCTCCCTTTGCATTGCAAAAGGCTGCCTTCTCCAAGCTGGAAGAATTAACTGACCCCTAGGCCAAGCTGTGCCTCTTCCCTTTAGGATTCCTCAGAAAAGTTGCAAAAAAGTCCCAATAAGGGGATAAGAGCTGTAAAATCAGATTGTTTTTAATGCCTCTTAAGCCTTGTGTCCAGCATTTAGCCTCTAAGACCGGCATTCTGCCACCGAGCAAGATGTCTCCCCCGCCCCGATTTTCTTATAAAGGAGGAAGGGCAAAAATGCCGCAAACCTGGCCCCCAAAGGGGGTCCCGCTGTCCGAAGCCCCAGTCTCAGGCCGCCTGGGGGGCGGCCCCTGCCTGGGTCCCGGCGCCAAGCGCTCGCCCTGCTCTGGACCGCGCTGCAGCCTCCGCATCCGGGAGGCACTCGGCGGAGGGCGGGGGCCGGGCCGCGGGGGCCGCTCTGCGCCTCGGAACCGGGCCCGGTTCGGGCCTCAGCAGCGCCCCAGCGCACCGCGCTCCTCCCCTCCCCTCCCCAATCCCACCTCGGGTCCCGCGCCCTTAGAGGAAGTCGGTGGCTCGGCCCAGTCGCCAGCAGGGGGATCGGCCCCTTCTCGCTGCTGTGCACCCGACTCGGGCTGTTCTGGGCACCGCCACGTCCTCTCGGTGGGCGCCGGTCGCCTCCTCCCGGGGCTGACCCCACGGGCCTCAGGGCCACCAGGCCACTCTTCCTTAAGCCTCGCCAGCTTGTGGGCGGCGGCCTGGGCGCGATGTGTCACAGAGCTGTCCCCGCAGAGCGCCTCTCGGGGCGGCAGGCCGGTCCCCGCGCTGCCTCCGGCGTCTCCGCGGCTGGGCCTCCGCCGAGCCGGCTGCGGTCCACGTGGCTCCGGAGGAAGCCCCGAGCGAGCGGAGAGCCGAGCGGCGCCCGGGTGGGAGGGGGCCGGCGGGGCGGAGAGCCGCGGCGCCGAGGGCGGGCGCGGGGCGGAGGAAGGGGAGGGCCTGCGCGGCGGAGGCGCCCGCCCCGCTCCGGCGCGCCCCGGCTCCCGGCCCCGGGCGGCCTGGGAAGGCGGCTCCTCCCCGGCCGGCCCACCTCCCCCGCCCGTTACACCCGGGGGAAGGTGTTCCCGAGGCCGCTCCCATCCTCACCCCGCCTCCCCGCTTCCCCGGCTCCAGCCTCCGCCGGCGGAGCTCCACTATGCCAGACAGTTTCGACACTTTGCAAAGACAAAGACCAGAGGGAGGAGGAAGAGGAGGACGAGGAGGAAGAGGAGGAGGAGAGAGCGAAGGAAGAGGTTATGTGAGCTGGGAAGAAGGCGAGGGTTCGGGATACCCTCCTTGGATTCCCCTCCTAACCCCCTCCTCCCCAAGCCCCGGAAACTCCAGCGTGTCCCCGGCCGCGGTGAGTGAGCGCGCGGAGCCGGACGCTGCCCGGGGCGCGCGGGGGCTGCGTCCGCCGGAGTTGGGGCTCGGCAGTTTCGTGCGTGTTCTCCGAGCGGAGGGGTGACTGCCCGGCTGCGGGAACAGAAGTGGTGGGGAAGGGTCTAGGAGGGTGTGACAGTGGAAGTGGGACCGAAGCCCCCAGGCGCCAGGAGGAAGACACACGTAGGGAGACCTCTTCCCTAGCCACGGCGTCCCCGGGATCTTTGGGAGAGGAAGGAGGTCGGGGAGGAGGCTCGGGCTCCAGGGAGGTCTCTGGCCGTTACTAGAAGAGCAGCCCGGAGCTCAGCGGGGAGCCTGCGCTTTTCCCGGGCAGCGGTCCTCAGGGTGGCCCCAGTGACATTGCACCCGGCGCCGGGCTAGAGTCTCCCAGGTCGGGGCCGCTGGTGGGAGGAGACCCCACGCGGCGGCGGCGCTTGGGTGCTTTGGAGCGGGCTCGGGGTCACGGAGGCCGCCGGTGATCTGGGGGAGCGGCCGCGGGACAGTATCCGGACGGAGCCTCCAAATCCGGGGCGAGCAGGCGCGGATCCGCGAGGTGGCCATCACCCCCGGGGACGCCGCCGGCCCGCGTTGCTCGGGATGCGGTGGAGAAGTTGGCACCCCCGACGGGGCAGCTGGACGTGGCGTGGTGGGCAGTGAGGGACTCGGGTAGGCGAAGGGGAGCTTGGCGGGGTGGCACTGGTGGCAACTCGAAACTCTGAGTCCGCCCCAAACCCGTTAGGCGCCTCAGCTGCCGCGAAATAATCTGACAAAAGTTAGCAACTTGTCTGCGTCCCTCGGGTGGGTGACCCGGGCGGGCCAGGGGCAGCTCCTTCAGAGAGCGCAAGGGGGGGAGCGGTGACTCTGGGGCGGAGAGCCCGGTTTGGGGTACAGCTAGATTGGGGATCAGGACGGGACGCAACTTTCAGGTCCTTCTTTGCTAAGCGTGAGTGTGTTTGAGCGTGACCTTGTGGGCGGAAGCACGGCTGAACTCGAGGTGGGTGTTGAGGCTGTGCCCACGCTGGGCACAGATACGCCCGAGCGCGCCTTCGCCTTACCCCGCAGCCCGGCCTCTGGGGACGGGTGTCCGGATCCTCTGGGCTGTGTCTGTTGCCTGGAGCCTTGAGTCTCTTTTCCTTCCCACCTGAGGGTCCCAGCCTGCGCCTCCCGCGCGGCGAGCTGACACGTGCGCGCCCAGAAGTGCGCGAGTGGATGGGTGCTGGGTGGGCCACTGCGTGTCGCGGGCTCCGCGTGTCCCGCAGCGGGAGACAGCCTTGACCCTGAGGGCAGCGACCTTCCCGCGTTCGCTTGCCCACCTCCGGGAATCCTCGCCTCTTGCGGCTCACTCCCCTCGCGGCTCTCCACTCCCGGCGGATCTCTGCCGAGATGGTTCCCCAGGGAGACGGCGAGCGCCCACCCCCGCTCTATGGCTGAGTGTGTGCGTGTGGAGGGGTACTCGCCAGCGGAGAAAACAAGATAAGCGAGGGACGAGGTTGTCCTGTCGTCGCCACCTCGCCTGGCACATAGTAGGTACTAACGCTGTTGGAAAAGGCCGCTAAGATGGAAGGCGCTGGCAGGGGCCGGGACGCCCCCTTGCCTGCTTCCCCTCCCCGTTTCTACTATTGTATTCACATTCGTCTACCCAGTCAGGCCCTTCTGGCTTCTCCACGCACCTTGAGCACCTACTACGTGCGGGGCTCAAAGCTGGGCTGTTCCTAGAAGCTGCCGGCTGAGCCGCCAGGTTTTCTTTCCCCAGGTCTGCGGCAAAGTGCCCTGGAGGTTCAGAAAAGGCAAGGTGCACCGCCCCCTGCCGGCTGCCGTGGAAACTGCCGCTTGGCTCCCTGGTGGGGAAGGGGCGCTGGCCTGGGCCTCGGGGTGCCTGGGGTCTCGCTCACAGCGCCTCCCCTGCCTGCCCCCGAACACCAGGGCTTGGCCATTTTCTGAAATCCTGTGGTTGGCTGAAAAAGCCAACCCTAGTTCACCATTCCATGTTCTCTGTCTCTGCCCAGAGCTGGGTGCTGTGTGGAGGGCTCCTCTGGTCTCCCATCGTCCCTGTCTCTCTCTCTCTCTCTCTCTTCCAGGCGTGAGACTCAACCTGTTGCCCTCAGGTTCCATATCTATAAAATGGGGTCATCACTACTACCCTACAAATACATTTCACCTACAGAGTATATATTCAATATATTCTCTATGTGATATATCCATGTTACCCTACAGAATCAATATTACATATATTGTGGGAGTGCGTATATATGTGGGCGCATACATACACTCACACACTATACATGTATGTGTCTATGTATATGCCATGTCCTATATGCACTTATGACTTCAAGCCTGGGGAAAGGAATCCCATGGTACAGTTTTTGCTGAATAAATGAATGAAAGACTGAGCGGAGGGCCCTTCCACGCCTGGGAACAACCATATGAGCCTGGAAATGTGCTGTGCCTGCATTTTGCTGGGCCCGCATTTGCTGTGCCCATTTTGCCACTGGGGCAATGCCAGGGCCTGGGCTGGAGCAGGGTCTCCCCCCTTCTCACTCCCCTGGCAGGCCACAGCATCCCCCTAGAGCACTGGGCTAAGAGAACAGCATGAAGTGTTGCCAGAAGTGATGGCCGAGGGTTTCTTTAGGGGGTGTGCATTCTGCTCCTCACAGCTCCGCGCCAGCACGCGGAAGGTAATGATCTCAAAGCAGCCTTCTTGCTGACCTCAGGGCTGGGGGCCCGCTTGGTGGCATGGGTGAGGCCCTCCCCCGGCTGGGCTCCTCCTGAAGTCAGGGACCTCCACAGAACTAGCTGTCAGGAGCCTTTGATCCTGCAGGTACGGTGGGGTGGAGTATCTGTGGGCCTGGCCGCGAGGAGTCCTGGGAGGTCCTGGAGCCTCGGGGGTATGTGGGGCTTTGTGCCAGGAGGTCCCTGTCTCCCGTGTCTGCCAGGCAGCCCTCCAGGGCAGGCTGTGGGCAGCCCCCGGGAAGGGGCCTCTGGTCCGCCGGTCACTTAACCTTGCTTGAGCCCATGGCTGCGCATCAGACTGCTGACTCAAAGAAGTTATATTTGGACAAGGCTTTGCCTTATGAGATCTAAACCATAACCCTCTCCCGAGGTGCCCTCCCGCATGGCAAAAAGTGCCAAAGAAAGTGAAAAATAAAATCCACCGGTCATCTGGTCTTCACTGCTTCCCAGGGAGTGCTCTGTGCACACACACACACACACACTCTCTCACAGCACAAGCCCGTGGAAGAGCTGGTTTGGTCACAAAGAATTCTAGAATAAGGTTTACTGTTCAGTTGTGGAACCCTTGTGGAGCCTCAGCACCCCTCTGGCAGCCCAGAGGACCTGAGGGCTTCCTCCTCTCTCCTCTGGCCCCAGGACCCCAGGAGCCCGGCCCTTGGGCAGGATCCTGCCTCCTATCCCCGGGCCAGGGCTGTATTAATTGTTTCGCAACTTGGCACCCAGACTGTTCCAGGCTCCAGGTCTCAGTTTCACTCTCTGCAAAGGAGAGGCTTGGAGTTCTGTAGACGTCTTCTTGGGGTCATTAAAGCCCTTCTTTGCGAAGACGGCCCTCACCTCATTTGCTTTTGCCTCCGGCACCATCCTCAGAACCCTGGTGGCATTCCTGGCCTCCCAGACAGCCCCAGCCCGCCTGCCAACAGCAGCGCCTTCCCACTCTCTGAGCCTGCAGGGGCCTCGCAGACTTGGCCAAGGCGTTCTGCTGGATATTGCGAGATGGCTCAGACGTTTCAGACTCTGAGATCTGAAACCTGACAGAGCTGAGCTGACATCCGTGGTGACTCCCAAATGGTGCGTAATGCAAATAGGAACCACGGTGACCTCCCCAGGATCTGTTTTGCTCCTGCTCTTAAAGGCTGAAAATGTTCTTGGAAATCATTTTGTTCAGCTCTTTCGTTTTAATGCAAAAATACTGAGGCCCAGAGGAGGAAGTCATGGGGACCGTGAGTGACAGAGCTGATCTAGAGTTGCTGGCTGGTCTCCTAAAGCCCTAATAGGTTAGCGCTCTGTGCTCCGCCTCCCGCAAACCCACACTCTTTTCCATGCACTTGTCTCTGTTCCTTCTTGGGAACCAACATATCCTGGAAAACTGGTTTATTCTTTCTTTGGGTTTTGCGCCCATTGGATTGTGTTGATTTCAGTTGAACCAACATTTATTAGGAACTTATATTTCATGCACCATGCAAGGTGCTGAAAATACAGAGATGGAAGAACATGTGGTCCTTGTCCCGTGCCCCCCAGAGGTCACAGTGGCCTGGAGAGGCACATGGGGACATAAGTTATGCTGCAGTGTGCATTGTATTAGAGCAGAAATAGGCGTGCGCTGAGAGGGGGCTGGAACAGAGGACAGGGACTCGTCTGCCTTGGGAGACCCACAGAAGGATTCGTTGAGAGGACAATGCCTGAGTGACTTGGGGCATTCTTTTAGACATAAGGCAGACTGCAGGGAGCAAAGGTTTCCTTGGGATGCATAGAACTGGTATCTAATCAAAGGACCCTCACCCTGCCTGCACAAGAAGGACAAACTAACAGATGAGCCAGAGGTCTGTTCTGCGTGGTTCGGAGAGGCGAGGGAACTGGGCGTTCTAGGGGTTCGGGGCTCCGGCCCCCATTTCCCGCACTGTGTCCTGGTCTCCTGTCTGCCTTCATGGGATCCACCGTTGCCGCTCAGCCAGGGCCCGGGTCCCTGAGGCATGGGGTCCTCCAGGGGTCGCATGGTTCACAGCGAGGCGGTGGCAGGTAGAAAGGGGCAGCTTTGCTTCAAAAAAATATACTCCAGTGGTTTCTCTTTAACACTTGTCCTTGTACTTTCTGTCGGATTTGAATAGCTGGTTTGGGAGAATGGGGTGAAAAGCCCTGGCAGGCAGCCTGTGGGGGAAGCCCCGCCAGGTTTTCAGGAGCACGCTGCTGCCGGCTAGGGTGTGAGCTCCGGCAAGCCCTGCACCTCCCCAGGCCAGAGTCGAGGTGCAGGTGGTGATATGCCCGGGGTGCGGGGCGCTGGGAAGATTCCACGAGGTCAGACGTAGGAGAGCCCGGTATCCTGCGAGGCCCGTGGGGCCGGTGCCTGGAGCCCGGGTATCCCAGTTAAGAGTCCCCAGGTAGCGGGTTGTAAGAGGACATGCTGCTTGCTGGAGGCACTGCGTGGGGACCAGCAGGTGCGAAAGTTCTGGAAGGCTCATGGAAAGACACTTGAAATACAAGGCTGGTTTTAAGGTTAAGCGGTTCCGTTAATAATCCCGCGTCTCCCCAAGGAGCAAGGGTGGGAGTGACTGTGTTGGAGTGGTGGCATTCTTTTCTCATTCCTGCGGGTTGTATAAAACTTTGAAGTTGCTTTTTCCCTGGGGCCTGACCCAGAGAATTACCAGGAGTAGGGACACCTGGGTGGGGGGAGGGGCCGTGCGCTGGTGGAGGGTGGTAGCACCCTGAGCCCGTCCTGTGTGGCCTGGCCGCTCAGCAGCCGGTGTGACATGTGTGAGAGCTGAAGGGACCTGGAGTGGATTCGGTCTACTGTGGTTAACACTGGGACAATTGTTAGAGAGGGGGCTCTGGTGTCAGGATATTTCCTACAGAGACAGGGTGACCCTAGCCTAGGACTCAGAACTCCTGGATCCTAGTTCTGATCCTGTTCCGCCTGCTCCTGGCTCCACTGTAACCTCGTGAAGTCTCCATTTCCTCTGCTAGGAGGTGGCACTGTGGATTCCCGCTCTGCCCCGGAGAGTTGGGAGGAACCCACAGGATAAGGCAGGTGAACGTGCCTTCTTCATAATAAATTTAGTAGCATCGACTTTTCCTTAAGCGTCTCACGGGTGCCCAGTACAGTGGCAAGTATTTTGAACATCAAATCGTCTGTGTTCCAGTGGAAAACACGGACACCCCAGTTGGGCAGAGAGTTGAATAAAGGGAGTGTTGGCCTGGAGGGTAATCTTGCACATACCTGTCATGTCATCTCATTTCTGCAGCAGCCAGGGGCGTGGGTGGTCACGGGAATCCCAAAGGACAGAGGAGAAGCCCAGAGGCAGGAGAGGACCTCCCTTGCCCAGGGCCACCCAGCTGGTGGAAGCCCGAGTTTTAATCCAGTATGCTCTGTGGCCCCCAGTAAAAGAAAAGCATCAAGTGTAAGATATTATCGTTAAGACTCTTGAGTTTCTATCAATAGCATCTTAATGAAAAGCAGAATAGCCTAAGTATTAAGGTTTCAGTTGGATGTTTGATCACTCAGGGGTCAAATCATTTACCTTTCTGTGTCTCAGTTTCCTCTTTTGTCATGGGGCTGATGCTTCCTTCAGTTGATGTGAAAAGTAAACGAGAGTCGCTCAACAAACGGTTAGCTTTTCTTGCTGACAGGGTCAAGTTTCAGACATGATGCTGTAGGGGTGGGTTGTGCTGCCTCATATCGTTTTACCCTAATCAATATTCAAAGAAGACTATTTGAATATTCTTATGTTAAAAGTTTTTCCCTTCCAAAAACATCTGGGGATGTTTGGACCATTTCTTCTGTGTTTTGTGTGTGTGTGTATGTATATATATATTTTATATATTTATTTATTATATATTATATTTATAAATATATATTTATATCGTATTATATATACTTTATATATATATATATATTTTTGCTCCTCTAAAATACATAAAAGCTATCTAACCAGGTATGCTTCTGGAACCCTTAAGAGAAGGTAAACTATGAGTTAAAAATCACTTACAGTGACTCAGAGAAGTTGAGAAGAAAAGAACATTAGTTCCAAATTATTTGGCAGAATTAATAAAGGCGTTGCACATGACTTTTGGAAAGAACACATTGGAGTGTGCAAAGAACATACTTTCCCTGGCGTTCACCGTATACCTTTAAAAAAAAACCAAACCCAAATAGATAGTGTTGTAACAGATTTTGCCACGTTTAAAAAAAATCCATTTGAATCCACCTTGGACTAACAGACTGGAGTGGCTAAAAATTCCCTTCGTGCATATTGACTTAGCCGAGGGCTCTTGAGAAAAACCCAACCGAGAAATACAGCCAAAGCAAACCCTGCTCCTTCTCTACCTGAGAGCGTGGACTGACTCCAAAATATTGTTTCATGCTCGAAAAGCCTGAAACAGCTCCACGTGAAAGATGAAAATCCACCTAATTGGGCATTTACTGTTTTAGAAATATAAGACTCAGTGGAAAGAAAAGAAAAAAAGAAAAAGCAACCCTCTTTTCTTGGAAGACTAGACTGGAGCCCAGAGTAAATCCCCTGAATTTGCTTGGCTGAGTCTGAAGGACAGCCCTCTCCCTCCCTCCCTTTAGCACACTGTAGCAGTCAAAACCTCCCAGAACTCCCCGCGCACTGAAACACCTTCTGAAACCCCGACCTTGGCATGCACAGCCATTGGCATCTGCAGCCCTGACCCTATTCGGCCCTCAGTTCAACTCCTCTGTGTGCTGGACTGGGTTAGGGTCCTCTTCATTTTGCAGATGAAGTGACTTCCCCAAGGTCACATGGCCTCCCCACACAGATCTCTGTGCCTGAAATCACCTTTATGCCAAGCAGCCAGGGGAAAGAATATGCCCACACTTCCACAGGCTGGGGAGCCCTGTCACACGTCTTCCTCAGCTCACCCCTGCAGAACCCCCCCCGCTTCCCAGCTTGAACTATACCGATGAGGAAGCTCAGCCGGGTGACCTGGTCCACACTGGGCACACGCCCGGGAAACAGCAGATCCAGGCCTCTGACCCTAGCCGAGGCCCCTCCCTTTATCCCTGTTGCCCGCCCCCGCCGGCCCCCAGGCCTTGCTGTCTCAGCCACACCCCATGCACCCTCCATCTGCATTGGCTGAATCTGAGAACAGTAGCAAAGGAGCGTAAATCTAGTCTCCGCATCCTAATTAAATGGTAGAGCCAACTTATCGAGCCACAGCTTTGTCATCATGGCAACAGAACACGGTATAACGTAAGACAGCAACCACAACTACTATTTGCAGTTCACGTGAAGTAGGTACAGTGAACTGGAACCCGACCGGAACCAGAGCAGTCTTGGCCAAGAACCAGCTTTAGCGTTAGGAATGCCCGGGAGCTCCGTCGCCCAGCTCTGTGGCTCAGCTCCGTCACCTAGGGGGGACTGGGGCAGGGTGGGCCAAGGCAGGGTTCATATGGTGACCCCAGGTAGGGGTCACGTGGACCCTCCAGAAAGGAGGTGTCAACAGATAGCTCAGATGTTGAGTTAGGTAATTTCCCCTCTACTTAGTTGTTTTGCATATAAATTGTTTCCTTACCAGGGAGGGAGTCAGCTAGTTTCTGTTGTTAGTGCCATTAACTTGATTCCAACTCCTAGTGACCCTGTGGACAGCAGAGTGGACTCTGCCCGGTCTTTCTGCACCATCCTCTCACCTTTAGCCCTGTATCAGACATGTACTGCAGCTATTCACAGGGTTTTCATGGCCCATTTTTTTGGAAGTGGGTGGCCACATCCTTCTTCCTGGTCTGTCTCAGTCTGGAAGCTCCGCTGAAACCTGTCCACCATGGGTGACCCTGCTGGAATTCGAAATCCCAGTGGCACAGCTTTCAGCATCACAGCAACACGCACCCGCCACAGTATGACGATGACAGACGGGTGGTGTAGGTCCCTGACCCGGATGCAAACCTGGGCCACAGCGGTGAGAGTAATGGATCTTTTTTTTTTTTTTTTAGATGTTTTTTATTTTTTCCTTTTTCTCCCCAAAGCCCCCGGTACATAGTTGTATATTCTTCGTTGTGGGTTCCTCTAGTTGTGGTATGTGGGATGCTGCCTCAGCGTGGTTTGATGAGCAGTGCCATGTCCGCGCCCAGGATTCGAACCAACGAAACACTGGGCCGCCTGCAGCGGAGCGCGCGAACTTAACCACTCGGCCACGGGGCCAGCCCCGAGAGTAATGGATCTTAACCACTAGCCCACCAGGGCTGTGTCAGCTAGTAGATGGAGTCAAAGTGAAGGAAAAAAGGCATAAACAGGAGTTACGAGAGAAAGGAGAGAAAATGTGCAGACGGTCTGGGAGCAGGGCGTCTTGCTTGCACACTTATTTAGGGTAAACTGATTGTCAGTGAGCAAAGAGGATGTTCTTGCATTCTGTCCTTGAGTAGGGTTTCGAAGAAAATAATTTTAGGTCGTGGATTTTCTTGAAAACCTTGAGAGTTTGCCTGTGGAGCCTAGGTGACTGGCCGGCTCTGGGTCCTGTCTGCTCGGGGCCCGCCATCAGCACCTCCGCCTTGGCTGGGCCCGGATGCACACTTTTCCCCTTCAGCCTTTCCCATTCCTTTAATAGTCGCTCCTTATTCTTTACAACAGCCCCGTAAAGTCACTGTACTTTTTTCCTGATCCCATTTTACAGATGTGGAAACAGAAGCTTAGAGGAGTTAAGCCACTTGCCCGAGCTCACATAGCTGGAAAGTGACAGAACCAGAATTCGTAACTGCTCCGTTTGTGCCCGGAGCCTAAGATCTCAGGCACTGTGCTGTGTCATTCCCAGGATCATCCTGGATCTATACCTCAGGGGGGCCTGGAAGGGTGGGGCAGCGTCCCTAAGAGCTGCGGATAGGAAGCACGTCACACTGGCTGTCTGCCCCCATCGCGGCCCACGAGGTGTGCCACCCACCCAGTGGGCGTGGCAGGTGGACCCAAGTTCTGTGCCTCCCTTTTGAAAGGAGGTCCTGAGTTTTGCTCTGCAGGCTATTTCCTGTCTGCTACCAGCAGCCTCATCCTCACAGAGGCTGGAGCTCCAGGCCTTTTGCCTGAGTCACCATTTGGGGCTAGTTGCCTGTATTTATTTAGCCCACGATGGCCTGGCTGGATTTGAGATCTCCGGCTCGGCCCCTGCATTGCTGATTGCAAGCGCTCGTCTTTGGCTTGTCAGCATAAATGGAATCCTCCGCTGAGCCTGGGGACTCAGGAAGGACTGAGAGCCTGCCAGGGGCTTGGAAACAGGGCTGCGAGCAGGCGGGACAAAGTTTGTCATCAGGCATGTCAGCCTTCCCAACTCCCTAGACAGGTGCCTCTCGGGCAGCCTGCTGCAAGGAAAACAAATAGTAAAAGTCGCTATTGCCACATTGGAAAATTCTGTTTTAATAACATCTTCACAATGGGGAGAAAGGTTTGTTGTCCTTCTTGTTTCTCGAAAACGCTGTTAATCCTACCACCTGGTGGAGAGTTTGATGAATAAAGACTGTTGCTTAGAAACATATTAGCTGCCACAAACAAGAATGTCTTTGTGGGAAGTATTCGTGGTCATTTCTAAAGCATAATCTTACATTTTAAACTTCAGTCTTTGGGCAAAAAAGGAAATTAAAGCGAAAAGGGGAGATGAGAAGACAGCGAGATTGTGCACCACCGCCTCATTTCGTTTCAAATGAAAAGCACGCCTTTCATAATGGTTTGAAGGATTGGTTCCGACACAAGGCTGGCTGCAATTTTTCTGTCTCTACCTATGACAGGGAGCAAACTGAGCTGAGCGAAAATGAGCCGTGAACTATAGGATTCTATAAATTAAATCGATGTCTAGACAATGCCAAACATGCAAACAATGAGAAAAAAATGGACTGACCCCGGAGACAGTTTTGAATGTCAGAATAGGCCTGCGTCTTTGGGAACCTGCCCATGGGATGGAATAAAGGAGATTTTCTCTTTTCCTCTGAACATGAGTCACGGTGTCAGAAACTGTGACCATGACAGGAGAGGGTGGGAGGAAGTTTGTGTGAGTTAGTTGAATGATAACAAGTTAACGACGGTTGCACGTTTAGAAAGTGTGAAACGAGAAAGGATTGTAAAATCTTAGCGTTTGCAAAGAGCCTTAACCGGTGCCCTTGTTCAACCTTCCCTTACTCCAAGATGTCAATTATTCATCTCCTGAGTCATTCATTGATTCCTTCAATAAAAGTGTTGGCTCTGCCACTTCCTAGCTGTGTGACCTTGAGCGAGTTTCTTAACCTCTCTGTGCCTCCATTTCCTTACCTATAAAATATGAATAATAATAGTACCTACCTCCTGGTAGGTACTAAATGAGTTACTACTTGGAAAGTGTTTAGAACAGGGCTCTGCAGGCCTCGAGAAGACCTTGCTAAGTACACCCTGTGATCATCATCATTGTTGGAGTTTAGAAACCCTCTTGTTCAACCTCCCACGAATTACTTTTCCTTCCTTCGACTCCACCACGTGATTATCCTGCATCTGCTTGAATGCAGCCACTGATAGTCAGATCTGGGCTCCACAGAGTGGCCCTTTGACCTCTGGCCACCTCCTTGGATGAGAAAGCTCTTCCTCACACATAACTCCCAATCATGGAGGGCTTCCTGGAGGAGGAGGTAGGACAGCCTCTCTGGAGCTATCTGAATTTAAGGCTGGGGAAGTTGTCTGGGCTGACAAAGCCGTAGTGTGGCCCCCAGACACCAGAGGCAGGTGGGGCACACCTACGACTTTGGACACGACATTGTAGACATTCTCTGCTCCTGATTTCACCACGAAGCAGACAGCTCAGACAGGGGCCCGGCCATGCGAGTCCTCAGCCCATTCGCAGGCAGAGCCAGGGCCAGAAGCCATCCTGCGTGTAAGGCTGCCACACCTGCTGTCGCCACTGGGCTCTCTGCCCGATTGGGGCAGTTTGGGGGGGTCCTCGAGATGAGTTTCCATGCCCTCATGGGCGCCAGAGCCACCAGGAGGCACGGACCCCAGGTGCCAGGTCTCCCAGATGACCCTGCTGCACTGCGGCCCCTCTGCCCCCGGGGAGTCCCATTTGTGTTTACACTGCAGGCCCCCAGGCCATCAGAGCAGGCTGGGGTTGGTTGCTGTGAGTTCTGGCGTCCGTCCATCTGCCCTCTCATCCTTCCTGAGTTTCTGCCCAGGACCTGCCACGTCCTGGACCTGGACTCGTGCCACCTTCTCATCAGGGCTGTGCAGTCGTCATTGTCATCGGTGTTTTGACAGTGATGACTGAGGCTTGCTGAAGTCGGCCCCTTGACCTAAGGTCCCCACATTGGGAGCAGTCAAGCTGGGGGCCGTTGGATGCCCCCTCCCCGCACATCACCAAGTGTCCCTCCGACGCACCCATGGGGCAGAAGGTTCTTCGGCTGGGGTGTCTGGTCTCACGGCCGGCGGGCACAGGACCACCACCAGCTTCACTCCCACCTCCCCACGCTTTGTTTTGAACATCAGATAAGAGGCCCAAAGAAGAAAGCTCCCCCCTTCACCAAACCATATTTCAAAGCGCTATAAATAGGACAGTTAATGGTGCCACTCGGGGACGTTCCCCACCCCAGACTGCGTGGCGCCGGCTGTGTCCTCTGGCCAGGGTCAGCAGAAGAAGTTTTCTCTCCTTCCTTCCTTCTCCCCTCCCTCCCTCCTTTCTTCTCTTCCCTCGTCCGCACAATCTTGTTCAAAAGCACGTAGTTATGCCTCCTTAATTAGGCTGTGGTTGTCTAGAAGATAAACACGTGCATCTCTCGCAAGGAGGACCGTTCTGGGCAGACACAGAGACAGTGCCCGGCCAGCCCAGGGGACCGCCCGGCCTGCCAGCCTCTCCCTCCTGCCAAGCCACATTCAGTTTACCCAACAAGGAGGGCCAAGGAGGGCATCTTCTGTCCAGAGGCCGTGGGGGCAGAGGAGGCAGCAATGGCCAGGGGGAGAGCACGGGCCACCCTGTTCGTTAGCTATGGGGTCTGGGGCAAGCGACTTCTGTGCCCGAGCCTCAGTTTCCCCACTTGTGCTCTAAGGATGACACCACCCATCTTTCTGGCTGGGGAGTTGAGATAAATAAAACAGGTGGGGATGGAGAGAAGCCCCAGAGAATGGAGGGTCTTCCAGCTGGAAGAGGGGTGGGACCTGTGAGAGCAGCAGTGAGGGTGGAGACAGCCAGTGAGCAGGGGCCCCGTGGAGGAACCCCAGACCCAGCTGGGGCACCTCTGCTGTCACGGGATGGGATAAACACCCTGCATTCTTTCAGTAATGAGGCTGCAGTGGAGGTTTCTTTTCTTGCCTGCAGAAAGAGACGGAATCAGTCCCACGTTTTAGGAAAACTGCTGGCCAGGGTTGGCCGGGGCTGGGAGGGAGAGGTCTGCCTGTCCCACAGGTGGTCCACGTGGGCGTTACTGTGAGCCACACTTGGAGTATTTGCGCCAATGTGCGAGGAACTGGTGACTTCATGTCTCTGAGCTTTGAGAATCGATCGTCCTCGGGGGCTGAGAGACTGGAAATGGAAAGCCACTTGGAGATTTCCAGCCTGATCACTGAGAGAAGTGGGGAGCCATTGATGATGACAGGGAGAGCCCAGCAACAGAGGTGCAGACCAACGAACCATGCCTTCCCTCCCATTGCGGGCCTATGGGATTTGAGGTGGGGAGAGGACCCATAGAGCCGGCCAGGCTGGGTGGTGAAGAGAAAGGCTTGTGTTCAAGACAGCCCTGGTGTTAAATCACATCTCTGCCATTGCCAGCTATGGGGCGTTGGGCACATGACATGACTCTTTCAGAGCATCAGTTTCCGTATCTGAAATGGGGGCGAGACTCCCATGCACAGAGGACTACTGTAGAGATGGAGCAAAATCACACACCTGAAATGCTTACTGCGGTGCTGGCCTCATTGCCCTCACTCATTCCTCGGTAGTTATTGTTAATAATAATATCTCCCCAGGCAAAGCAGCGGAACCTCAGCATTTAGCCTTCAAATTCCAAAACCCACTTGTTCCGAGGACTCCCACGTGTGGAGCCGGTTCAGAGAGGGAGGGTGCATGTCAGAGATCAGCTTTCAGCCTAACAGGCACACAAGCTGCCTGCCCGAGTTGTGTTTGTTTCACTTTCAGACCAGCTGGGCCACCGCGGGGTGGGGCAACAGCACCCCAAAGGGGCCATCCCACCTGCCCCCGTCAGCTTCCTTCCACCCTCAGTGTCAGCCCTGGTACCCATGGGTCCCACACCCGGCATTTCTGCCCCGCCGTCCTCGCGATGCCCGGCCTGCAGCCCTGCTCTGGGTATTCCAGCACTTAACCACCAGACTTTTCTAGGTCGTGTCGCATCAGCTTCTGTATCTGCCCTCCCACTTGCCTACTTCTGGGTCACCTGTGGGCTTTGCAAACTGATCTGGCTGACCAGTCTCAGTCTTCATCTCATCCTCTGTGATCACCACGTTCCCCGTGATCATCACGTTCCGGACAGGAATTCAGATTAAGAAACCACCCCGGTACATTTACCACCTCCCACTGGGTACAGAGTGGCATGGTTCCCTGCTTGTGTGCTCTGTCCCCTCCCCACACAGTGGGCTCCTCACGGGCAGAGCCCAAGAGTGTGCTGTTGTCCCACCAGGGCAGACCACGGTGCTCACACAGCACGCGAGGGGCTCAGTAAACGCTGATGGCAAGTGAATTGCGCTCGTCCTGGCCTTAAATAGAGTCCAGTTAGGAATTAGTTATAATTCAGGTTCCCATCTTTCCTATGACCTTGAGCAAGTTATTTCATCTCTTCAAACCTCCATTTACTCATCTGCAAAGTGATGCAATTACCAGTAGGTGCATCATGGGAAGCTTTGTGAGGATTAACTGAGCTTTTGAGCACGAAGGGCATCGTTTAGCAAAGTGCCGGTAAGCACTTAGAAATGGTGTCTGCTGCTATTACTACTACAAGTTTTAATTTATTATTATTATTAAAATGATCTCATGTTTCTTAGTCACTTGTTTTCCAGTCCAACCCTGCGAAGTAGTTGAAACAGAGACAGTTTCCATTTTACCAATGAGTAAACTGAGACTCAGAGAAAATCTGGCTGTTTTTCTGAAACCGCGCAGCTGGTCTTGCCCGGCCTCCTCTGGTTGGCACCCTCCGCAGCAGGCCACGCTGTTTTGGAACATGACCTGACCACAGGCCTCTGAGAAAAAAAAAAAAAAATTCCTGTAATTTAAAAGTGCAGCAATATTATTCAGCCAGGTCTGGTGTTAACAATTATTCAGGTGATGGTTTTCCGCTTGGAGGAGAAAAGCTGTGATTTCTTAAGCAAACTGGCTGCGTTCCTGTCGAACCTCGCTTCCAGTCCCCTGCTGTACCCAAGAAGAAACGAAATTGGAGGCCAGAATCTCGTATGAGATGGATTGTATTGTGTTGCACCGTAGAAAGGAACTAAGGATGGCATGAGGGGGCTGCCAAGGGTGGACCAGTGGATGCACAAATAGGGACCAAGAGGGAATGACTTGGATCCAGAGCAGGAGAAGGGAGAAATAAGCGTGATTTTATTTTATTGGAATTTGTCCTAATCTTCGGAATCCCAGCTAGAGCTGGTGGCTATTTTTCTTGCCTCCAAGTCTCCTGGTTTCAGCCCAGCCGTTCGCTGCTAAGGGCGTGAGTGGGTTGGCACCTGGTGGCTGCCATGGGATGGATAGAAGTGAAGGGTGAATGGGCAGGGAGGGGTGAGAATTGTCAGGGGGGCAGCAGTAAGATCACCTAGCCGTGCCGGAAGCCGCAGCCCACGCCCGCCCCCACGGCCCTGCCCTCCAGCCGTGACCCACGACCCCAGCTCTCTGGGCCTCAGTTTTCTTGTTTGTGATCACGTGAGCTTTTCTGGGCCTCCCTCCCCGAAAATGGGGATTATGTCCCACTCGTCTTCCTGGTGTAGCTCGTGTGTATGAACATCCTTTGCCCATTTTTAAGAGTTTAGTTGTTGTTCTGAGTAGGAAGCAGTTGCGGAAAGGTTGGGGAGACGGGAGGAACGGCAGGAGACGCCGGGTGGCAGGGCACAGGGACGAGAGCCGTGATAGGGCCTTTTAGAAAAGGTTTTCTGGGCCCATGTCCAGAAACAAAAGGCTCAGATGGTCAAAGTAGCTGGGTAGGCTGCATCCAGGGCCAGCGTGTAAGGTGGCCGAAAAGCGCCCTAGGCCTTCAGGGTGGACGTCACGTGGGGCACAGTCTAGTTTCTAAAAGCTGGCCAGTTGGGGTTTGGAGTCCCGTGCAATTGCCAACTGTATTTTTCCAAAGCCAGCTGGAGGCTACTGAAGGAACTGCTTCCGGCTTAGGCTTGGCTCCGAGATGAGTCTCTGGCTTCAGCCAAAGGTCCCAGGTGGCCATGGCGGCCAGGCTGCAGGGCCAGAGACCTGAGGCTCGGATGGGAGGAGAGCTCCGTGGTTACTTTTCTTTAATTCACAGGTCTCCCCCTTACGGCTCCTGGTCCAGGACAGTTTCAGTGTGTGTCCCTGTGTGTACGTATGTCCGTGCAGGCTTCCGTAGTGAGGTGTGACAGAGGTAACACCCAGTTACGGGCCGCTGCTTAGCTGTCAGTCAGCCACATCCCAGCTGATGCTCAGCGATTCCTCCACCCCTTCACTCACTCATTCATTCATTCATTCATTCATTCATTTAGCAGTCATTATTGAGTGCCCCCTATACCCACGCACTCTCCCTTGGGGGTGGGGAAATCTGGGCATGGGTAAGATAGTGCCTCCTTCCCCCTGCCCTTGAAGGGGCTCAGTCTAATGAGAACTACAGACAATAGGTTTGAGGCGTGTCTGGTGCTTAGTAGATTGTTGCTAAATGAGAGAATGAAGGAATAAACAAAGGAATAAAGATAAGCACAGGAAGCCAAAGGTGCCCCACGGTGAGGTCCCTAACCCAGCTTGGAGTGTGGAGGGGGGTGTGTCAAAGGAAACATCTTAGAAGTCTGACGCGTGAATTGTTTTGTTCATTCTCTCATTTAGGAAGCAGTAATTGACTTTCTCCCATGTGGCAAGTGGTGTGTGTGTAGGGGAGGCACACTCCTGCCCCCATATCGGGTTAGTGAAAATCGCTCATAGGAGCACAGGAAATGCTGGGAATGCATAGTGGCAGTGCCTGGTCTTGTCTGGGTGGTCAGCAAAGATGTCCCTGGGAAGTGCCATTGATGCTGAAAACTAAAAGGTGAGGAGACAGTACAGAGGGGAGGGGTGGTCTGAGCCAGCGTGGGGTGGGCGAAGGGCTGAGGTCTGAGTCACCGTTTACAAGGATCCCTCTGGCTGCTGCTGAGCCTGAAGGCTGGTGATGGAGGAGGTGACAGTGGCAAGCGGGGTTAGGAGGTGGGGGCGGTGAGCTCCTTAATTCTCGTTTTGAACAACGGGGGCTAAACAGGATGTGTTCCATTCCCCCAGCGTTCCATTCTAACTCACTCTGCTCTGCCTCTGACCACTGTGTGGATCTTTCCTGTAAACATCCCGCCCCCGTCAGCAAGCTCCAAATAGAATCTGTTTATAGTCAACAGCAGATGCCTTTGGACATATCTGGGGTCAGTCTGTCACTAAATCCTGTTGCTTTTACATCTGAAATAGCTCTTGAGTCTTCCTTTGCTCTTTTGCCTACAGCCGTGACTTAGTTCTGGCCCTCATCCTCTCTTGACAGTCACCCACATGGGCTGACTTTTCTTACTAACGTGCCAGTATATTGGGTTGTGTCAGTGCCAGCAGCGTGAAGATAACTTGGGGGTTGTATCAGTTAGTTTTCTCTGCATAACAAACAGCCCCAAACCTTAAACAAGAAACATTTGTTATTTCTCCTGATTCTGTGGGTTGACTGGGCATTTCTTTTGGTCTGGGCAGCTTGGCTGGGGCTTCACCCACAATTTTGGGGGCTCAGCTGGGGGCGCTGGGATGCCCTGGGCCTCTCTCCATGTTGTTTCTCATCATCCCCCAGAGGGCCTAGCTCAGGCATGTTAAGGTGGCAGCAGAATGATTTCCAGCAGCAAGAGAGGGGAAGTTCCGGAAATAAGCACCTGTAAGCCTTTATTTGTGTCACATTTGTTATTGGCACATTGGCCAAAGCAAGTCACACGGCCAAGTTCAGATTCAAAGGATGGAGAAATCGAGTCTACCTCATGTTGGGAGAGGAAGCAAGCCACACTGCAGAGGGGTGGGTGCACAAGGTGGCGGGGGCCTGTTTCTGCAATCATCAGTCCCGGGAGCTAAGATGAAGACTCAAGAACCAGACAGAGTGGGGATCTCCTGTTGTGGTCTCTTTTCTGCTACTTATTGGCTTTGTCACCCCAGGCAAGTTTGCTCATGTAAGCTCTTCCAGCTTTAGCTGCCCATCCATAATATGGGAAAAATCAGTGTGGCCCCCTCTGGGATTTCGTGGGAGGCTCAGCCAAGCAAACACATGGTCTGCACATCTCTCAGTGCCTGGGATGCAGTAAAAACTCAACGGAGAGTCTCTATTATTCTCAGATGGGGTCTTCAAAAGCCAATTCCGGACCAGCCTCAGCCTGACTCATCCCAACCCTGAGCTCGCACTTCGCTTTCACATCTTACATCTTTCTTCATCCTCCTCCTCTTTTGAAGGTCTCGAAAGACACCTTCCCGAAGCCTTTTCTTTTTGCCAAACAGCATCTCCCTTGTCCTTTGATCGAGGAACAGCTAAAAACATCATCTCCATCTTCAGATTCTTCTTTCAGACTGAGGTGGTCATTTCTTCCTCAGATCTCCAAAATACCACTCACGTCCTGTATCGCATCGCCCCGAATTATTTCTTTATTTGTCTGTTTTCTCCACCAGGCCGAGCTCCTTGAGGGCATGAACTACGATTTACTCCCCTTTCTGTCTCTGGCACTTGGCTCTTGCATGGAACGGAAAAGATGTTGATTTAAAAAATCTTTGATGTATAAATCCTGGGGTGAGCGAGCGGCGAAATGGGTGAATGCCTTTTAATTATCGTGAGTCATCTTCCGAAGGCAGTGATGAACTAAATGTCAAACAGACTTCCACTTTTCTCCTTCCCCTTCTAGCCGGTACCATTTGCAGCCTCAATCTCTCTGACCTGGAAATGCCAATGGAAGTAATTAACGTCTCCAGGGGCCACGGGGAGCAGCTGCTCTGAGCTTCATGGCCAGGATGGTTCCATTTGGAGACCAGAGTTAGACACTCCCTCACCCTACTGAGGTCGATGACTAATCACCGTCACCCCCGCACCAGTGGGACTTGTTGTCTGTTCCAGTGTCTTCCATGGATTCCACTGGGGGCAGGTGGGGAAATGTTCCTCTGTTTCTTGTTCTCTTTGTAGTTTGGCCTGCTCTCCCCGGATAGTCCACAAGGAGAGAATACTTTCTCCCTGTGGGAAAAATGCAGGCCTAGTAGAAATCCAGCCACCTCTCTTTTTCTTTAAAGGGAAGCCTTCTGAACTCTCATGAAAACTGGTATGTCAAAACCTGGATTGGGGTCATCCTTCTATGCCAAGAGTCTGCCTTTCCAAAGAAGGCTTGGAACGATACTCTGGGTGTGTCCTGGAGTGACCGTCAGCAAACTGTGGCCCCCAGAACACAGCTGGCCTGGCTGTATCTTGTAAATAATGTTCTATTGACACCTAGCCATGCTCATTTGTTCAGGGATGTCTATGGCGCTGTCACAGCACAGCGACAGTTGCAACAGAGACCCTGTGGCCGATCTTTTAGTTGTTAATTCCAAGCACATCAAGAATGGTGATAGTGATGATGATGGTGATGATGATGACAGTGATAATATTTTCCATCCATTTCAAGATTTTTACATGCCAGATGCACTGCTCTGCTAATGATCACAATAATTATTATTATAGTTTTAATTTATTGGGCATGTTTAATGTTCCAATCATTGTACTAAGGACTATATTCACTTTTTATCAGGCATATAAACTCAAAGCATTCTTGTCAATTAAAAATACTTTTTCAATTATTTTATTTTGATATAATTTCAAATTTACAGATAAGCCACAGGAATAGCCAAAAAATCCTGGATACCCTTCACCCAGGTTCCTCAAGGGTTAACATTTTACTATGTTCATGGTAGCCTTTCTTCTCTACACTTTCGCTGAAATCACAAATTCTGACTAACCACAATACAACTAAGTGAGAAACTTAACGTTGATTTGCTTCTATGATCTAATCTTCAGACCTTATTTAGATTTCACTGATTGCCTCCAATAAGGTCCTTCATGGCAAAAGGAAACCCAGGTGGCGTGTCTCTTTCTTGGAAAACCTCCTTTGTCTCGTATTTCATGACATTTACCTTTTTGACACATTGAAGCCAATGATTGTTTGGACTATCCCTCAGTTTATGTTTGTGTGATATTTCCTTGTAATTAGATTTACATTGTATGCTTTTACCAGACCGACTACAGAGCTGACGTTGTGTCCTTCTCAGAGCTGCAATATCGGAGGCAGATGTTGGTCTGTCCCATGACTAGTGACGTTGGCTTTGTCCCTTGGTTAAGGTGGTGTCTGCCAGGTGTCTGCGTGTGAAGTCACCATTTCACCTCTGTAATTAATAAGCCTCTTATGGGGAGGTGCTCTGAGCCTGTGTAAATACCCTATTACTCCTTAATCTATCACCCCTTAGTTTTAGCATCTATTAATGATTCTAGCCTGAATCAGTTTATCATTATCATGGTTGCCAAATGGCGATTTTTCGAATCTCATTGTTTCTTTTCCACTTATTAGTTGGTTTTTTGCTGTGAAGAACTTCCCCTCCTCTTTTCATCCTTCTTGCCCCCCCTCCTGCCTTTCTGTATGTGAGTGCACACTCGTGGATTTTAACTTTATTCAATAGGTTTGAATCCTTTCTGATCATTAGTTTTTGTGAAATTGAAGTGGGCCCAAATTTACCCAGTGGGGGCTGGCTCCTGTGTATTTTTAACATTGCCCCATTGTTTTTTAACACTTTCTTACTTGTTGGCATGACAAGATAATCTAGCCTCGTCTTGTATTTTCCCTGCCCTGGCCACAGAATCAGCATGTTGTCAAGGAGCCCTGGCTGCTTTCAGTGGGGAACGGTATTTAGAAATACCGCCTGGTCCCTAGGTGTGTCCATTGCTGCTGGGGTAGCTTTGCTTCTAGATCCTCTGAGCAGACAGAGCTGGGGAATGGGAAAGCGTGTGTGTACAAATGTGCACACACACACCCACGTCCATATTTATAGACATATGTACATACATCCACATAGACATCCATACACATCATCTATATGTGTATATACATACATATACACAACATGATCATTTCTGAATCAACCTGTCTAAATATTAAAATCGCCACGCGTGCACCCTAATGATGCTAGAACATTCTTGAAATTCAAGTCTGTATTAATGATGCTGACATCACCCACCCCCACGGTGGATACCACTGACCACCACATTTATCAAACTGTGGATCTGGCCTGTTCCAGACCATTGCCTAGCTGCTACTGCTCACAACAACCCAGTGGCCCGAGCACAGATGAGGAAACAAGATTTTGAAAAGCTAGTTAACTTAGGCAAAGTTGTGCAGCTAGTAAACGTGGCAAGCTTGCAGTCCGTGCTGGTTTGCCCCTCGGTGTTCGATCAAATGGCCCTGGGAGACAACATTGTCCCAGAAGAAAATCAGAGGCCAAAGGTGGGAGAAGCGTGTATCCCCACGGACCCAAGGCCTCTGGCCCTCACAGCAGCAGGAAAGCCAGAACATGCTGATGGATGCCCACTTCCTTCCTTCCCTGGGAACCGCATCTCTCAGGTGGGGTCATGTCACACAGAAGGGGGGGCGCAGAGATGCTTGTGGCGGTGTGGGAATGTGCATTGTGTGGCATCGCGTGTGTGCCTGAGTGTTTCTGTGTGGGGCTGTGGCTGCTGTGTGTCCTGTACTTGCAAAGACCTTGATGAGGTTGAAGTTGCAATTACAGAACTGGGCATCTCTGGGAGGGGGCATTTCCTCTCTTGCAGTGGGGCTTTCCCGGGTGAGCTACTTAAGTGCAAAGGCCTTCCCTGAAACACATTTGTGTGTCCAGCTCCCAGCAGAATTTATGCAGAATGCGCCCTTGATAAGTACCAGTTTCATTCATGCAAATATTTCTGAGCTCTTTCTAGGTGCCAGGCACTGTTCCAGGCAGACAGACACCTGCAGAGCTCCCATCCTAGCAGCGAGAGGGGAAGGGGAAGAGATTGACGGCAGCAGGAAAAAAACATATGTGTGAGGGGCAGGGGCAGGCAGAGAACCGGGGAGTAGGTGACAGTGCAGGTGTGGTGGTCCCGGAGAACAGAAGAGATGTTTATGGAACCAAATCACACTGTTGCTGGGGGAGAACGAACGATGCATGGTGAGGAAGAGAAGGGGTTGCTGATCAGAGGACAAGCAGGGGACTCGCCTCCTCCAGGGGCTGTGGCCTGACCCCCGAGAGCTAGACCCGTTTGCTCCAGTGCATCCTTTCAGACTGGAAGGGTCACGTGCATCGCCACCCTCCCTCAGAACTCAAGCATTGAGTCCCGAAAAATAAAGGTTATCAGTTGGCCCAGAGGCGGGCTGGAGGCCAAGGCACTATGACTAGAGAAGAGGACCCCCTGGCAGTCATTAGAAATTAAAATGGGCGGCAGGGAGAAGCTGGTGGAATTTCTGTTGCTGATAACCTTTAAGAAAAGAGCAAGAGTTTCAAGACCAGGGGTTGTGGACCTGGCAGCGGGCAGACTTGGAGGAGCCGTGTTTGGATATCTGAAAGGCTGTCAGGCGGAAAGAGGATTGACCTGTCCTGGGCGATTTTCAGGAGGGAATCTGAGCAGAATGAGGGAAATTAACAGAGAAGGAGATTTCAATTCAGTGTGTTTTTCCTTCCCTCTCGTCCATCCATTCCTTCATCCATCCATTCATTCATTCTGCAAACACCCCCTAGCACTGTGTTGAGCGCCAGAGGTAAAATAGAGTAAGACAAGAGGCACATCCTCAAGATGTTAGTAATTTCATGGGAGAAACAGACATTCACAAATCAGTGGTCTGCACAGATGCAGTTCTGAGTTCTGTGAGGTACAGTGTGGGAATTCTCTGTAAGAAAAACTGATACGAGGTTAGGAATTTAAAATGCAAGCCCTAGATAAGTGGGGTGCCACTGAGGGGCCTGGAGCTTCAGCTCCCTTGGCGTGAGCCGGGCCTCCCGGGGGTTTGCAGGTGTGCGGGGCAGGTTGCGAATGCTGTCTCTCACTGGGTAACTGAAGGGTTTGTTGACTGCAAGAGACAGACCAACACTTGGCAGGAAGGCCGGCAGTGGGAATTCTGGTGTCCGTAGGAGGGTTGACTTACCTTTGGGGTCCTCTGAGGCCTTGTTCTTGAGCTAATTAATTAGGGCTGAAGATCTTTTTCTTCTTAGTGCTGCTGGAATTGTCAAAGGCACTTTCCTTACAGTTCTACAGGCTGACGTATGATCCCTCCCACTTCCAGGACTGCATTCTGTGGAGTCACCTGAGCTTCAGGAATGTAAGTGCCAGTGGAGTGTCTGCCAGACACTCTTCTGACAGTCCCAAACATTGACAGCCTTAACTCCCACGGCCAGCCGGGGAGCTAGCTGCTGTTGCTCTCCCCGTTTTACTGCTGATGGAACCGAGGCACAGAGTGGGTGAGTAACTCACCCACAGATGCACAGCTCATAAGCTGAGGAACTGGGCTTTCAAGGCGCTCAGTCTACTTCCAGAGCCCAATTTCCTTGCTGGACTGCCTGGCCATGATCCTCGCTGCCTGATCCTCTTATAGCGACATCCTGGAAACACCCTGAGTGGCCAAGATTGGGGAGTGGCTGAAGTACATGCATAGAATAGAATGATGTGTGTTTGAGCCACACAAAGAGTTCTTACCAGCTCGTTGAAATGCTTTGATTATTGGCTCCGAAGGTGGAATACAGAGAAAATAAGGCAAAGTGTTCACTATAACCAGTGTTCACAGCCTTTGTTCCGTCTCCTGGACAGTTATAAAGGCTTATTCGTTTGCGCATCCGTGCAACAAGTTTTGGTGGAGTGCCTGTTAGGCACCCAATGGTGGGGCTACAGCAGTGGGGGAACAGCTGTGAGGGTACAGTGGTGGGGATACGGCAGTAGGGAGCGTGGTTTCTGCTCTCATGTAGCTCACAGATCAGCATTCTGTGTGCTCACTCTGCCCGTATTTTCTCCCTCCGTGTCGCACTAGACGTATCTTCCAGAAGCCCCCATCGGTCCCCGGTGCCCCCAGATCCAGCCCCTTCCTGCCCCTGGTGTCTCATTTGTAAAACGGACCAGGGGACTCACAGACCTTCCAGACTTCAGAGGGCGGGCTCTCCACAGTTGTCGGCAACAGGCTTTGCAAGTGTAACTTGCATCCTTGCTATCTTCTAGCAACATCAGGGCGGCCAGCAGTATGTGGGCCCTCCCACTGCTCAGAGGTCCATCCTTGATCGACAGCCGGGCTGGAAGGGAGACAGTGAGGGCCCTGGATTCAAGATGTTTCTCCACCTGCCAGCTGTGTGTCCTTAACCTGCTGAGATGTGTCCTCTTGCTAAAGAGGGCCAGTCCCAACTCCCACGCCCCGGGGAGATGTGCAAGCTGTTCAATGCCCTGGAACAAAATGAGCCTGGCGGGCCCCCTCCAGTTCTTGGAGCTTGGCGGGTCTCCCACTCTGTGCAGCTCAGACTCCCCGTCTGTAAGAAAGGAGACAACTGTGGTACCCACCTAGGGAACTAGGGTTTGTGAGGATTAAATGAGATGATGCCTCCCAAAGCTGGGCCCCTGCCTGGCCCACGGGAAACGCTGAATAAATACAGACATGTTGTCATTATTATTTATGGCTGGGCCACGCTGTTTATGGAACCAAATCCACTGCTGATGGGGACAGGCTCCTGCCCACAGGAGCAGGGCTTCTCCTGGCAGCTCCCAGAGGACGTCTGGCTACAGCAAAGACATTTCTGCCAGGAAAAGATGGACATTCCAGGAGTGACCGCTGCGGCCAGGCCCAGAGGCCTTGACACCCTTAGTGTCACAGCGAGAGTGGGGCCTCTGGAAGCGTGGAAGGTGCTTTTACAAGTCAAGCGTACAGACTGAGTCATCCTCAGAAGACCAGTTTTTACTCTCATTGTGCCCGTCTGATAAGCATTTGGGCGTTACCAATAACCATTGTTCCTGAAGGGCATCCAGTCGTGTCCTTCCTGTTTTCATGCCCGTGTCCCTTATGGCCATGGGACAGAGTCCAGATTCCATAGCAGGACGGACAAGGCTCACCGTGACCTGAGCCCCCCGGGATCCCCGGCCTTATCTCTGTGCTCCCAGCCCCACTCCACCTTCTGCTAATCTCAGAGAGGTTTTAAGAGTAACGTTGTGTGTGGACTGTGATGGCAGATGGCCTGAGTTCGAATCGTGCTTCTGCTTCGTGCTGTTCCATGGGCAGGCCATATGACCTCTCTCGATCTGTTTCTTCATCACCACTGTGGCTGGTCTAGTGTCTGTGGTTCTCCTTATGATTGTAGGATGCACTCAGCAACAAGCATCCGGGGACTTTGAAAACGCAAGATTTATTCCTCACAGGTCCTGCGGGGGACACGGGCCACCAGGGCCAGACAGCGAGGTCGCAGGTAGAGAGACAGTGTGGACCTGGGAATCCGCCTTTATTGGGGTGTCTAGAGTCTTACTGGATCCCTCTTTCTTGCTGGGTTCGTAACAGAAGAGGGGAATTAGGGCACAGGAAGTTTCAGAAAACTTCTCTCACGTAGTCAGTTATCTAGGCCACCCGGAGCTTTCTAAAGGGAACTTCATGGGTGGGGCGGCCTGGCTCTATCTCGCTGCGCAGCTGGCAGTGTGTTCATTAGAGATGGATGTCTTTGAAATGGATAGAATTATGATCAGGAAAGCTAATTGTCAGACACTTACACTGACAGAGACGTGACTATGGCTAGAGACATCGATAGAGATACAGACACAGCTGTAGCTATAACCTCTGTTCTCATCACCCTAAATAACAGTCACTCCAAATGCAGGAACTTTCATGTCCCCAGGACTTGGAAAATATGACTTGCATGTGCTTGTCCCTCCACCTGGAACGCCCTTCTCTTCCCACCTTCGTGGTTGAATTATCATCCCTCTTTCAAAACTCAACTCAAGCATCTCTTTGGGGAACCCTTCCCCCGCGCACCCCATCTTCCCCCTGCCTCCCGCTGACCACTGCTTGTTGTGCGTGGCCTGTGTTTTCCCTATCAGACTGGGAGCCCCTTGGGCAACGGGACTGTGTGCTTCATTCCTTATGGGGACCTATTGAGGACCCACCTGTGCCAGGTGCCTCTTTGCATCTCCAGGGCTGAGAATGGATATCTGAAGGCACGCACAGTCTGACCACTTGTCTTAGCAGCACACAGCCAGCCCCGGCTGCTGGTTTGATCAATATGGCATACAGCCTGCTGACCACTCCGTGGGCCGGACACAGGCCTGGGCCGTCTTGGGGAGTCTTCCTCTCTTCTTCAGCTGCCTTAGGCTTCACTTGGCCTTGTACTCCGCCCCCGACCTCTGCCTCCAGCTTTTGCAGAACTGGAAATGGAGGGGATCCCATGTTGGGGGCTCCTGGTCCTTTAACTCTGGGACTGGCCACCTTCTCTGTTGCTCACAGCTTTGCCTGTGTGCTTGCCAGAACACCTGCTGTTTATAGATCTGTGTGCTTCGGGTTAATGTGAGCGTGCCCTGTTAAAACAGCTCACCACCGTTTGTGATGTGGATCATGGGAGGAAGAACGACATGGGAGGGAACCAGAGCCAGCCTGTCTGAAATTTATTTGGCAATCATGTCCTGTGTACTCTGTCCAAGGGCCAGGCGAGGAAGGGACGCATCCCCACATTGCTCAATGGTCTTCATGTGAACACTTTCTCACAGGCACTATAAATACCCTATGTGCTGGGGGATTGGCCGTCAGAAAAGGAGAAGGAAGGAAAGGCCTTGGGGCCGGGGAGATAAATCTGCTCCTTCTGCTGGTTGAATAGAATGGAATTGGCTCCTGGCACTTGGAAACCACAGCAGATGGACAGTGACTTAACTGGAACCTCCTTGAGGGCAGGGGCTGTCTCCTTCTCCACTGAAGCCCCAGTCCCCGGGTCAAGGAGGGGTCACTGTGGAAGAGTTTCTGGAGTTGCCCTGCACATGTGTCATACTCTATGACCGTAGAATGTTCCATCAAGTGGCCGTACCATTTTACCTAACCATCTCTGTTACTGTGTATTTGTGTATAATATATGTCAGTGTATATCATCATCATTGTTATAAACAGCACTATGTCGAACATCTTTATGCTTTGAACATTTTCCTTCATTTGGACTATATCTTTAGCATAAGCTCCCAAGAGAGAGATTCTGAAAATGTTTTTTAGGGTTCTTGCCATCTGTTACCAATTCTGACTTTGAAGGCAGACTCGGGAACAAGAGCTGGAAGACAATCCTGCTGGGACTAGGAGAGGGACCGTGCAAAGGCCTGGGGGCAGCAGCAGTGGGATCTTGTGATGGCAAGTGGCTCTGCTTACAGCTGGGCCCAGCGTGCAGGTCAGGGAGGCACGAGGAGTGATGGTGACAAGTGCAGGAGGGCTGGAGACACTAAGGCGGGGACACGAAGCCGGGACAGTGGAGCCGTTGGTGACGTGAGGGAGAGACGTTCTCAGGGCCTTGCTTTCTTGGGAGTGGTGTTCTGGGAACAGTTAAGGAAGGAGCTCCAGCTGCTGTGCACAGGCTGGCCTGGAGCCTCAGGCTGACTTCAAGTCCATTCATGAAATCGGGGTGTCAGTAATTCCCAGGGGAAACATCTGTGCCTACGGCACAAACAAGCATCTTGAAATTCTGGTTGTCTGCAAACGTCTGTAGGTCATGTGCCCTGGTTACCAGGGCACCGCAGACTTCCAAAATTTCACGGAACTCCCGGGTTTGAAGGAACCGCATGTCTCCGTGGCACTCAGAGGGTCGTTGGACTGGGAGGGGAACAGAATGCCCACCCTCTGTGGAAACCCAGGGGCTCCCCGCATTCCAGCAGCCAGTGGAAATCCAGAGAGCCGTGGCTCCCGAGCAATTCCACTGAAAAAAAACAGGAAAGGCAAATTAATTTACTCCGTCAGCTCCGACCTGGCCCTTAATTAGTTCCTGAGCGGTCTGAATGAATGAACACGGGAATGAGTGAGGCAGCGAGCAAATGAAGGAGCGAAGCAGAAGGTACCCTTTCAAAGCTGTGCTTCTCCACCTTGGAGCGAACACCACCCCCGCCATGCCACACACACGCATGCACACGTGTGTGCACACATGTGTATATGTGCACACACATACCTGGGGAGCCTCCTGGTATTTTGGAGGTTCAAGCAGAGTTGCTGTACACCTTGCAACATGGACAGTCCTGTGCTGGGCAGGAAGAACGTTCCAGTCTAAATGGCCAAGTTGCCCTCTTCTGAAACCCTGTGGGGCCTCCGGGATGGAGCAGCCTGGCTTGGTGTCACGCCGTAGTTCTCGACCTTTTTGTTTTCAGGATCCCTTTTCACTCACATTCCTGATGGTCCCAAAGAGCTTTTGTTGATGTGGCTTATATCTATTAATACGTATCATATTAAAATTAAATTTTAATTAAATTTATTAAAATTGAGAAATTCTTTACATATTTACTCCTTTAAAAGTGATTATAGTAAGTCCATCGCATGGTAACATAAATATATTGAAAAACAACTACTTTCCAGAACAAAAAAGAAAATTAGTGAGAAGGGTGGTATTGTTTTACACATCTCTTCGATGTCTGGCTTAGAGGAAAACGGCTGGGTTCTGCTGTCTTCTGGGGCATTCGATCTGGGGTGAGATCCCACATCTCTTGCCTCTGGGAAACCCCACTGTACATGCGAGGAGTGACAGCAGAAAAGCAAATGATGCATTAGTGTTATTATGAAAATGGTTTTGGCATCACAGACCCCTCCAGGAGGGCCTCAGTGACCCTCAGGAGCCCCTGGAACAAAACTTAAGAAGCACAGGTTACGGTGGTTAAGAATATGGCTTCTCAGGGCTGGCCTGCTGGCGTGGTGGTGAAGTTCTCACGCTCTGCTTTGGCAGCCTGGGGTTTGCGGGTTTGGATCCTGGGCGCAGACCAAATGCTACTCATCAGGCCATGCTGTGGAGGCATCCCACATACGAAATAGAGGAAGATTGGTACAGATGTTAGCTCAGGGCTAATCTTCCTCAAGCAAAAAGAGGAATATTGGCACAGATGTTAGCTCAGGGCCAATCTTCCTCACCAACAAAAAAGAAAAGGAAAGAAAAGAATATTGCCTCTCAAGCAGGTGCTGGAGGGCAAGGGGGCTCACATCCCAGGTCCAACTGAAACCAGGTGAGTGACCTTAGGCAAGATATTTAACTTTCCTGTGCCTCACTTGCATCCTCTATAAAATGGGGTAATAGTACCTGCTTCATAGGATTATCGTGAGGATTAAATGTGTTAATATGTATAAGGCTCTTAGAACAGTGCCAAGTACATATTAAATTACATGTAACTATTTAAGTGACATAGCTATACACACCTATGCATATACATACTATATGTCTGTGTGTCTTTATATATACTATATACATTGTTTACATATATTTATACTATATAAAGACACTATATATATTATGTATACTATACATATTGTAAAGCTAATAAAAAATTATTTTTTAAAGATTGGCACCTGAGCTAATAACTGTTGCCAATCTTCTTCTTTTTTTTGGCTTTTTCTCCCCAAATATCCCCAGTACACAGTAGTGTATTTTAGTTGTGGGTCCTTCTAGTTGTGGCGTGTGGGATGCCGCCTCAGCATGGCCTGATGAGCGGTGCCATGTCCACGCCCAGGATCTGAACCGGTGAAACCCCGGGCCACTGAAGCGGAGCGCGTGAACTTAACCACTCGGCCACGGGGCCGGCCCCTAATAAAAAGTTTTTAAAAGTGACTACAGCAGAAGTCATCCATTTCGCCTCGTTTCGGAGAGCGCCCACAGACCTCTGCTCCACCGCCTTTCTTCCCTGGAGCCCACCTCAAGGGCGTGGTGACAACTCCTGACCCTACTCCTCCTTTTGCTGGTGAAGCCACTGCCTTCGTTTAGCCATCTGATTGAGAACATCTGGCCCCCGGGCGAGCAGAAATCAAAGAAGGAACAGAATGCCCAGAGCCCCGCCCCAGGGACCCCCGAAACCCCAGTTCTCCCGAGGGGCTGCCTGGTGCCCTGTGGGGGGTACGTCATGCATGGGGAGCGTGGTCCTGAAATGCTTTCTGTCTGCAAGCTCTCAGTGTGAGCTTTGCAAAGGCATATGCATGTCCTTAGCCTTGGAAAGTACAGATAGGTTCCAAAAAGAAAAAGGTAAAAGCTCGGCGTGGCTTATCTCAACATGGCGTCAGAGCCTGTGACGGGGTCGGGGGTCCAGGTCTCTTGCTTAAGCACTGGCCCCCTCTCGCTGCTGCTTCCTGAGTCCCCCGGTCCTCCGGGCCGCACCCACCTGGGGGACAATCCGACAGGTCTGTGCTCACAGTGGCCGTCCCCAGCCGGCTGCTTCGTTCATTCATTTCACAGATGTCAGCTGAATGCCTCCTGGCCAGGCAGGGTCAAGGGCTGGGGCAGGATCAGAGCCGACACACAGCTATCCCTCGTGAAGCGTCTGTTCCGGTGGGGTGACTTCTGAGAAACTGCGAAGTTAGCACATGGATTCCAGGATGTGTAGGAAGGTGCAAAGAGCTGCGAGGGAGAGAGGAAAGAGGATTTGGGGTGTTGCTGGTGGGGGTGACCTGGGCTGGCCACACTGGGAAGAGACAGGCGGGCAGACTTGGAAGAAGTGAGGGTATTATCCATGTGGAGACCTGGGGGGACAGTCATGCCAAGCCCTCAGGTGGGAGGAGTACGCCGGGCGAGTCTGAGCCGCAGAGAACTCGGGGAGCCCCTGCGGAGTGAGTGAGGGGCCAGTATGTGGTCAGAGAGGAAGGTGAGGGCCTCAGCCTTCAGGTGACGCGTGGCTCCCGGGGTGTGACATTGTGCCTCTGGATGGACTTCAGTGACATCCTATGACTAATTAGTCCTAGCTGAGTCCTATGACTCAGCTCCTCAAATTACTCAACCTTGCCGTGTCTGGGAAACCACCACGAACCCATCCCTGAGCTTGGAGCCCTGCCTCTGGGCTCTGTGATCCCCCGTCTCCGTCTCTGCCTCTGCTGGGAGTTATCCACCTACCACACTGAGACCCGTTAGCTGGCTCTTTCAATTTTCCCTCTGTAAGGGGGACAGCTGGCTGGTCCTGGGTTTCCTGAGCTCCTCTCCATGTTCAGGAGCACCACCCCCAACCTCTAAGTCCCTAGGGCCCTTCTCAAATGCAGGCTCTCCTCTAGAGCCCTTTTCATCCTGTCCCAAAATGGGCCGACCTCTCCTTCATCAGATCCCTCTCGCATTCTCTCTGTGCCCCTCCCAAGGCACTCAGCCATTCTGCGTGGCGCTGGCCTGACAGATTCCCCCACTAGATGCTAAATGCTACAGGGCGAGGACTGGGTCCACCGTGCAAACGCCAGCCAGAGCTCCGTGTGTGTCACCCTCTGCACCGTGGCTACAAAGATCTAGGGAGTCATGCCCTGGCTGCTCTGTGCCGTCAGGGTGAGGACCTGCCACCACAAGCTTTGCCCCGAGGCCTTTGACGTCCGGCCTGTCCTGCTGTGTGCCCCCCTCTGCCTGCACTGCAGGGCCGGCTCAGCGCTTGCAGCATCCATGGTCCTTGCACGGCTGTCCCTCTGCAGGAGCACCCCTGTCCTGTCTCTTCACCCAGCACATCGTCTGCCCGTCCTCACTAACTCAACGCAGGGGCCCCTCCTTGGGAAACCCGTCCCTGATGTCACATCTCCTTTAGTGCCAGCCCTTGCCCCTATTTGGTGACATGTTCTCATCTCACCACAATGTTCTGGAAGGGTCTCAGGTGCCAGAAGGATTCACGTGGCTGCCCTGAGAGCCCTCACAGTCTGGAGCAGGGGCAGCGAAAAGGGCCAGAGAGTGAGTATTTTGGGTTTTGCAGGCTGGATCGTCTCCGGTGTAACTGCTCGGTTCTGCCATTTTGCCGCAAAAGCAGCCACAGGCAACAGACAGACGAACCAGGGCTGAGTTGTATTCCAGTAAAACTTCATTTATAAAAACAGGCGGGCAGCCAGCCTTGGCCCGTGGCCTGTGGTTTGCTGACCCTTGGTCTTGACTCAGTCTGGGCGGTAGGAGGAAACAGCTTGACCAGCCCAGGGCGCTCACTGTGGCCCGTCACCGGGCAGGGCCTCTTGCAGGGCACGGATGGTGGTGCCCTCGGCGTCCCCCCTCAGGGTCTAGCACTGTGCCTGACACAACGCGGGCAGCTGGGAGACGGGAATGAGTCAGTGATGGAGCGAAGGACGCTTCTGCAGGAGCCCAGCCTGGCGATCTGGGCTGGACCCCATCCCCTCCCTCCCAGCGCCGAATCCTGGGGAGGGGCTGGCCATGCCCTCTGGGCCCCTGGGTCTTAAACCGGATTCCTCCTCCAGGTGCACCATTTCTGGAATGACGTTAATGAGCTCTGGGTGGGGATGGGCGTTGTCCCCTCCAAGTGGCCCTGGGAGGATTCGACTCAGCCCTCTGGACTCTGACATCCTGGGAGGGCCTCCCTCCCGGCGACAGCCCACAGAGTTCTAAGTGCCCAGCCTTGACCCGGACCCCCATGGGTTGACCTCTCCATGGAGCTATGATGGGGCCAGGCAGGTGGAGCTTCCGTTTGCTGTGAGTCCCTGAAAAGGAGGCACTGGGGTATCAGAGCCACCCAGAGGCCCACTCTTCCCTTCCTGCCCCAGGCTCTTCCTGGGCTCTGCATGGCCCTGGCTTGAGTCCCGTATACTCTTGGGGCACGACTCGTGTGCTCGTGATCATGCACATGATTTTGTTGTCATGATGACCTACGTCCTGGGTGGTATTACCCTCCTTTTACACAGGGCACACTGAGTCCCAGGAACGGGCGGTATTCACCTGAGGTCACAGAATACACGGGCAGTGTCGGGATGTGAACCCAGCAATCGGGCACCAGCTCCTTTGCTCGTAACTCCCATGCCAGGCTGATGTGCGATAGAAAGGAGTCAGGGCTGGAGGGAACCAGAGTGGATCAAACTCGCCGCCCCGCCTAACCCCCTTCCTCCAGCTGAGGACACCTTTGCACAGAGACCTCAAGGAATTTGCCCAAGCTCACACAGCATTGGTAGTAGAGGCAGGATTTGAAGCTGGGTGTTCGATTCCCAATCCAGTGCTTTACCCACAGGCCCAAACTCCTCCTTTCTTGGGATCTATAGGTAAACAGAGGCAAGGTGCTCCCCCACCCAGAATGAAATGACCTCTCACCTATCCTTTGTTAAAAAGCAGCCCTTTCTCCAGGATGAATGTGCACCCTAGTTAGCACAGGTGGGTGCCCTGGACCTGGAATCATCCAGACGTGGGTCCAGGAATCAGTTCTCAGGTGGCCTTGGGCCAGTCTCACGTCTCTGACCCTCGGGTGTCTCATCTGGGGCTGCAGGGCCCCTTGGCCGCAGTGTCCTGAGAGTAAGTGTGGTGGTGATGTTTCTCAGTGGCCAGCATCCTGGGCCCTTGCCCTCAGCCCGTGTGGCCTTGCCTCCGCTGCCTCGTTGGCTCCCTGCGGCTCCCTTTCGCGCTCGGTGCTGGGGTCCAGCCGTGCCCCGCTGCCCCCACACTAAGCTGCAGCTCCCGCCAGCCATGCCTCTGAGCAGCCGCTGGGACCCATCGTGTGCTGTCCGCCACGTCCAGGAAACCACGCGGGGCTGTTTCCACCCCCGGGGGCCACGGCAGCCCCCTTCTTCGTTCCTGCCCTATAATTTGCAGGGTTTTACTGTGCTTTCTCTGTGGCCTCAAAGTCCCACTATTCTCTCCGACATCTAATTGCGTCTCAGGAACCCACAGCAGTGAGGCCCCCGGTTCCTGAGTGGAGGCCTTTTTCTCCGCAGACAGATGTCTGGCGAAAAGGAAGACTTCAGCGGGGGAAGCAGACTGTGATCAGACGAGGCCTGTCAGGACGGCCTCATGTGGCTTTGGCTCTGCACGGTTGCAGAGCCTTCGCGTCTTCATCAACGCTTCCTGTCTTCCCTCCTCTTGATCTGGAACCAACCGCAGGAGCCCAGGCCCTGGGCGCTGGCTGGGAAATGAGTGATGGGAGAGGGAACAGCAGAGGGTGAGGCTCCAGGGCTGGGGAGAGCTCTCATGTCTGCAGGGGACAGGGTGGGGGTGGGGGTCCCCAGCTCAGGAGCTGCCAGAATGATGCAGCCACCACGGAACCCCAGCCAGCCTTCCAACGCGAGGCCCCCTTGGTGAGAACTGAAAGAAGTGGCAGGGACCGCTCACCCGCAGACTAGTTGTGTCACCGGGAGCTAGGAGGGTTGCCTGGTGACTAAGAGCTCTGGCCTGGGCTCAGTGCCTGGGGTTGTTTCCTGGCTCTCCCACTTACAGGCTGGGTGATCTTGGACAAGTTCTCAACCTCTCTGTTTCAGATTTTCATCTGAAAAATTGGCATGATACTAACTCCTTCAATCCTCGTTAACAATGGGTATTTTTGAGCAGTCGTAAATCTGATACCTGAGGAGAGTGCTGACCCCACAGTGGGCCCTGGGAGATCCTGGGAATCCCCTAAGAGTTGACTGTGCATTTGACACAGAGTGGGAGAGGTTGCTGGCCATGCCGTCCTGGTCTCCATCGGCTCCTTCCATCTACAACGTGCTCTTCTAAGTGCTTCACCTCGACTCCTCATCCATCCTTTCAGTGCCCCTTTGAGGTAGGCGCTGGTTTTAGCATCACCATCCTCGCTTTACAGAAGAGGGGGGAACAAAAGGTGCAGAGAGGTTAAGAGACTTGCCCAAGGGTGCCCAGCAATGATTTGGCAGAGCTGGATTCAGACTCAGGCAACTTGACCCCATAGGCCACATGCCTAACCACTAGGCTTTACAGCTTCTCGGCCTGGAGGGAGGCACAGCCGCGCACCTATGTGCTTGTCGCTGTGAGATGTGTGCTGTGACCAAGGCGTGCACAGGGATGGGGCCGGGTCTGTGTGTGTGGCTAATGTGGGCCTGGGCCTCACTGTCTCTGCCTCTGTGGTGTTTGGAGGCGGAACAACCCCCGGATGACGGGCTGTGACCCGCCTCCCCACAGCAGGCCACGCAGCTCCGCTGTGGTCTGGTCAGAAGGCAGGGGGCCCCGCTTGGCTTTCTGGGGCCCCTGGAGCAGGCAGGGAGCTGCCGAGCGGGGTGGGGGTGGGGCACAGACCCATCTGTTTGGAATTAGACGTGAACTGAGCACAGTTGGCCAGAAACTGGCTCCGTTCAGCCAGAAAGCGGGATTTGGACACACTGCCGAGTGTCTGAGCCGAGCTGGCTCCTCTCGCGATGGCATCCAGGCCTCTTCGCTCCAAGGCCCACTGTCCAGCACCCGCTCCCTGCTGGGCTGGGGCACAGACGAGACGACACCCTTTCTCTGCCCTGCGAGGGTGTTAGGAGGGGGACAGTGCGCTGGGGTCACCTCCCGAGACCAGAGAAGGACTTTACTCCAGGGCAGATGATGGTGACAAACAACAACAATAATAATAATCTTTCTTATGTGCTTACAGGGGGCCAGGCACTAGCATTTTACCCGTTGGGTCAGTATTAGGTTTGTCTCCAGTTTACACATGAAACCTGGGCTCCTAGGGGTTAACTGGCAAGACGGCACAGCCACTGAGTGACTCTACTGGGATTCAGACCCAGGTTTTCTTTCCGATGCCAGCGCTCGGTTCATGGGCCAGCTGTGTGTGGGGTAAAGTACTCCAGGGTCCGATCAGAAGGCCTGTCCCATTTCTTGCTCTGTCTCTTACCAGCTGTGTGGCCTCAGGCAAGTCGGTTGACCTCTCTGAGCCTCAGACCTTCAGCTAGGACACGGAGTAGACAAGACATTGTAATACGTGCCCACAGGGATATCGCAAGGAGCTCTGGTCCCACAGGCTTCTTGGTTGGGGTTGGAGAGGGGAAGGGGAGGTGGGGCCTGAGGGAGCCTCCAGGGACCGTGTCCCCGGTCTCTCCATCCTGGGACCCATTTGCTGTTTTTTAAGTTTGAAAAATTGTGCTGGGTCTGCGTTCTCACACGCCCCCTGCCTCCTCCCGCCTGCTGACGTCCTGTGTGGCTCCCGATGTCTCCTTCTCTGCGCGGGGTCCGGGCCTCTGGACAGGAAATCCCGGGTGCTGGGGGCTGTCTCAGTAAGTCCGGTTCTCTGGGCATCGCTAGGTCAAGGATCCTGCTCGGCATGGGGTCCTGGAAGCTCAGCTCCCACCGTTTTCTAGGGTTGATTGGTTTGGGGTTTTTTTTTTGCCGGTTTTATTCCCCGATCATAAAAGTAGTCACGAGCAGCAAAGAAAATCCTGAAAAGAGAGAAAAGTGTAGAGGCCCAGGGGAAGAAACGTCCCAGACCCACGCCTCTCAGAGAGCACCATTCCTAGCGTTTTAGAATGTCTCCTCTCACTGTATTTCTGGTTCCTACATTGTTAAAACTGTCATTTTGATCCTGATCCTGTCCCCTTTGTTTTTTCCAACTTAACAGTGTCTGTTCCAGCAGCTGTTTCCTATGTGATTTTAAATTTTCCCTGAGCATTATGAATATTGCCCACTTTTCCGTCACATAACGCAGATCTGAACGCCCCACGATGCGCTTAATAATTTCCTTCACGTGGAGCGCGTGGGGACTCCCTGACATTTTACTGTTGAAAATTAACATGATGAGAAACCTCTCTGGGCACCAAACTCTGTCTGCACATTGAGCCGTTTCCTGGACTCCATTCCTTGCAGGGAATTTTGGGGAGGACGCCCAGCCCTCGTGGAGCCTTCAATGCCCCACGAGAACGTCCTTTTGTCATAGCCCGAGGCTGCGATGGAGCAGAGCCTGCAGGAAGAGCTGTCTCCCCTGCAGGGGGCTCGTGTTTCGGCTGAAAGGGGGTCAGGAACCACACGCTCCTGACTCAGAGAAAAAGGCACCCGGTGGGCCAGACCCCACGTCGCTTCTCGATGACTTGGAAGCCGCTGCAGGAATCCCGATGATCTAAATTGGGTTTCACTTGGAGCCGGGACGACTGGAAGCCCGAGTGGCAGGACGTGGGCACTTTTGTGATGCTGGAATAGGGGGCCGCCTCCAGCTAGATGGGGTTCACAGTAGAATACACCCAAAACAATGCACGGGCGCGCGCACCTGCTCTCCACAGTGTCCACCCATCCCTGCTCTTCATCCTTCATCACTGGCCTCTGGACGTTGGACCTGTTAGGCTTTTACCTCTTGGTTGAATCTCCCTCGCACCTATGTTTAAGCTGCTGTCATCTGTCTGCTCCCTCTGTAGCCCGGCCTCCTGGCACGTTACGTGGCCCGTGGCGGATGTTCAGTAGATGAGTGTGGAAGGAGTGAACGGTGGGTGGGGGAGAACGTACAGACCCACTCACAGGTCCTGCCACACCACGTTTGCTGACTGAGTTCTCCACGTGTGCCTGGCACATGCTCCCGACGCCTCCCTCGTGACACCCTCCCAGGTGGCAGTCACCGTCCCATGTGTTTCCTGACTCCTGCCACTTTGACATGACAAACATTCCAGAAGGTGCTTGATACTCTCCTTGACGCTTTGGATAGTCCTGGTGTTTACCTTGGGGTGGACCCGCCGGGGCTTTGCGTGTGCCTGTGTGTACTGCTGGGGGCCCCCTAGGATGCCCAATGAGTCCACCTTCCCGTCTGCGGGGCGTGGGGTCCGTGTGTGCACACACCGCACGCCCGCTGCCTCTTGGTGGCACAGTGCATCCCAGTTCCTGCCAGGCTAATAGGTGTCAAGTGATGTCTCATCCTGTTCTCATTTGCGTTTCTCTGGTTGCTAATGAGGCTCAGCCTTCCGTGCCTGCCCTGCCCTCCGCCCGGACCCTCAGCCACCCTGGGCTCGCTCTGTCTTCTGCTTCTCCTTCAGGATTCAGTATAGACCCTTGTCTCCTGCATCAGGCTCCCGTCCCGGGCCTCTCCTCTCTGCTCCTTCTAGAATAGCAGGCTAAGGTCGTGTTTACAGACGCAGCTCCGGAGTCTCACATGGCTGCGATCGAAGTCTGCTCTAGCACCTATGAGCTGTGCAACCTAGATCAAGGGCCTTAATCTCTCTGAGCCTCAGAGTCCCTCACCAGGGATTAAAAGCAGCACCTCCTGGGAGAGTTTCTTGAGAATTGGTGAGATCATTTATGCAAAGTGGTCCACAGTGTGTCTGAGAGACGGTAGCTGTTGGGTGTCAGAGCCCTTGCCGGCCTGCGTCGTCATCATCTGTTTACCTGACTGGCCTCATGGCTGGGAGGACTCCAGGGTGGTGCTGCCTTCAGTGCTGTTTTCTGTTTGCAGCTCCCGGCCGTGCTCGGCAGATGGTCAGACCTGGAAGGGAGCTGAGCATCACATGATGGGTTGGTCTAGCAGCCTTTTGAAAGTCCCCTCCAACCCCGAGATTCTGTAATCAGGAAATCACCCAGGAAGAAGTTCTCCTGGTGGGGTCCTTTATAAGATTTCCAAATGGGGCCTTGTGGCCCGCGGCAGGTAATTAGAGGAGGCTGTGGGGGAGAGGGGGGCACCCCACGTGGCCTGAGGGCTGGTCGGTGATTTTTGAGAGGATCATCTTTCCGCTGACCAGGACATCAGAATCCTGGCCGAGGCAGGCCCTCCCATCAGTAGGGTGGGAGGCAGCCCTGGAGGACTCGGCCTCAAGCTGGCAGCCCCCCACTGTGTCCCCCAGGGGATGGCAGGGCAGCTTCTAGTGTGAATAATACCGGGGAAGTCACGGACCACCAAAGCAGCAGAGACCTTCAGAACATCCAGCCCATGGGTCACAGCCTCAGGTGTCCACAGGGGCCCTGTGGATAATGTGAATGGGAAAATAGTCCTGGAGGAGGCAATAGAGAGTGGTGGGGCCTGCGGCAAATTGGAAAACAGACCGGGTTCTGACCCAAGGAGGTGGCTGCTGCTCAGCTCCAGGGGATTGTTGCTGTGTGGAACGTGAACCCAGGGTTCCTGAGTCTTCCCTTCCTTTTTCAAAAGAAGGCAGAGGTCCAGAGGATTATGCAAAGCTTTCTGATTTGTAAAAGTTGCAGTGAATTCAAAGTTTCGTCAATTGCTGCACAGCATGGACAAAACACACCCATGAGTCAACAGTTTCTCTATCTTCTGATTTAGCACAATTTGGGGGAAACCGAGGGGCTCACCAAAAGTCCCCGGGGAGGCAGTGATCCTAGTGGACGTAAAGCATGGTCCTCTGTGGCTTTTTTGCGGGCTTGTTGCCTACCACCCTGATGGGCTCCTCCCCACCACCTTTTCCCAAGGCAGGAACTGAAACCCAGAGAAGGGAAGGGACTTGCTCTCAAGTCACAAGCGTGTGGCAGGCGGCAGGGTCCGGGTTAGGGCTGGCCACCGTGCTGCAGGAAACAGCCCTGGGATGGTTTCAGGGAAAGCCCGAGCCGGGGCTCGCTCGTCACAGGCCAGATTCTGACTCACTGCCAATCAGCTGGAAACAGCTGACAGCCCAGTGGGCAGGAGGCCGCTACAGCGCCACTGCTCCCCGGGGAGATCTGTGGGTGCGTCAGCTGAAGGGACACTTCCAGCCCTGAAGGGGCAGAGACCGTCTCTGGCCTCTTTCTGGAGGGTCCTCCAACTGCAGGCCGGGAGTCCCATCGAAGGACGTGTTCTTGCCCTGAATGTGCGTTCCTTAAGAGTCTGCTTCTACCATCTCAGGCCAGGTGGGGGATGTTTATTTGCCCCTGTGGTCAGCCACAGCCTTGGGGAAGTGAAGTTGGGCTTGGAGTTATGAGCAGTTCCGGTTCACGCTGGCCTGGCCATTTCAATCATTGTGGCCCCGCCAACATCACACAGCTATTGGGAGAGTGTAGTTCAGCGGATGGATCTAAACTGCCTGGGAAAATGCTAGAGAGAAATGGAAACTATTTTTGGCCTATAGGCCTCCTCCTTGAAGGGTGATCTTTGAGTTAAGACAGGAATGCTAAGAAGGAGTCAGCGTATTCAGCAAGTGCAAAGGCCCTGAGGCAGGAAGGAGCTTGGAGGGTTCAAGAACAGATATGGGTGGAGTTAGCGGGAGTGGAACACAGGGAGAAAGAGAGAATGTGTGAGGGCAAAGCAGAGAGAGGTGTCTCGAGGACTGCCAGGAGGAGGGTGTGGTCTCTAGAGGGCAGGCCAGCTGCCTGGCATCTTATGGGAAGGTGCTCTCCCCCAAGATGGTGGCAAGAGCTGGCTCTCTGAGGCAGACGCCTCCACCAAGGCTTACCTCCCCGCCCTTGGCTTGGTTGGCCTTTGGACGTACTGCAGAACCGAGGCTGGAGGGCTGGACAGTCCCTGAGTCCACGCACAGCTTGCTGTGTGACCTGGGAAAGGCCTGCCACCCTTCTGTATCTTGATGGACTCTCTTTAAGAACAGAAGTGAGGATAGTGACTCTCCAGGTCTGTAGCCAAGGTGAGGGGAGGTCACTTAGGATAGTGTGTCACAGTTGGCATCAGCACCAGAGGCTGGCAGTCTGGATTCAGGTACTGACCCAGACGCTGTGTGACCTTGGATAAGTGCTTCACCTCTCTGTGCTTGCCTAAATAGAGGGTGATGATAAGGCACCTCATATGAGGTTGCTTGGTGTTGGAAACAAGGCACATGTTAGTAAACGGTAGCTATTGTTGTATGTACAGTGCTGGGCACACAGTGGGTGTGCAGTAAGGACGTTCTGTGTTATTAGATGTGCCAGAGCAATTCCATTGTGTTAATCTTTGCTTCTTTCATGGGACTGCGGATTCCATGCACATCCCCCTCCCCGCGCACGGTTAACAAAAGCTCGAGCCCAGACAACCTCGCCCTTCCGTCCTTAGCAAGCTTTGTCTTGATGAGAATTTTCAAAACGTGTTTGCCAATCTCTTAAAACCCTGAGATGAGCATTTACTGCCAAAATATGCAAGTGTCTCCAAAGGATTTAATTCGGGCGCCAGGGAATAACGCTGGCGATTCAAAGAGGGAAAATGACAAGGGTTTCCTTTCTTTGCCCTCTGTCTGCTGTGGCCACGAGCACTTCTGTTGATCACTTAAAATCTGACTTGAAAAGGTCACCGGTTATTCGTGTGAATGGCACAGCATGGGGACGTGGGAAGGACGAACCAGAAACTGGCCTCCTCAGGGTCCTTCTCCATCCCCTGTCTGTCCCACACGATGGGTCCGCCCTGCGTCCCTGCTGCTCGCGGCTGTGTGGCCGCCCCGGGGTGGAGGAGGACCACTGAGCGCATCACCGCTGTCCTTAATGATAAGAGGACCAGACAGCCACACTCACAGGGAGCCGAGTTCGCCAGCGGCCTTCCATCCTTCTCCCACGGTTACTGCTATTCCCAGTTTTCAGAGGGGATCGTCTCCAAACGATTTCGGCCCCGGTTTCCAGTTGCCCGGCAAGCAAGCAGCAGAGCCTGCCACTGCCTTCCCCCGGCAGCCAGCCGCCTCCGAAGGGCCACCCTGCGCCCCAGCTCCTCTCTAATTACGGCCGCAGGTCTTCCCCACGCTCCCACAGCCCACGTTTCATTTGATGTGAGATGAAATGAGGGGCGATGAAATATTTATGGCCTCCTGTCTGATCGGCGCCTTTGCAGGAAAGCCCAGAGAAACACTTGGGAACGCGGAGCTGGTGTTCAGCAGGCCACTGATTGGTTTATTTGCAGGGCTTAATCTCTGGCGTTGAAACGTCCCACGTCAAAGACGGTCTGGCCCTGGAGCTCCCATGGTAACAGGTGTGCCGCCGGTTTCCCAAGGACAGAGCTGACCCAGAGGAAGTGACTAGCAAGGGAAGTCATGAGCAGCCTCTCACCTTTGCCAGTTTGTTGGGTGACAAGTCACTGTCCTCCTGGGTGACATGATCAGGCCCTGCTTCCCTCTCTGACCTCGTCCTGTAAGATTATCCCTTTGCTCAGCACACTGGCACCGCGCCGGCCTCTCACTGACTCTTCCCTCTGTCTGAGCTCCTCCCCCCTCACCCCTGGCTCTGCGGGGAGCTCCCCTGCAACCTCTCCCCGGGGCCACCTCGCCTGTCCTCCCCTGGCATGCCACCCCTTTAACTTCTGCACAAGTGTTTCCCGTGATCTGCTCTGTCTGATTTGACGTGTGACCATCCGGACGAGAGGGCCTTTGCCTTGTTCACTGTTGTATCATCAGCTTCCAGAACAGGGCCAGGCACATTCTGGGCCCCGATGCTCGATGACTGATGGATCCGGGTTGCTTATTATAAAGTCAAGAGTTTGGACCAAGCAGTTGCTGAGGAGCCTTCCTCCTCTTGAAAAAGTTCCCTGGACTTGAGAGCACTTCGCTTCCAGGAATTTCTCTTCCCCACCATCACTGCTCAGACCAGCCTCATGCAGGGGTCTCGGTTCCTGCCCAGCGGAGCCTGAGGCAGGCATTCGGGTGTGCATGGAGCACTGAGGACGTGCTCCAGGAGAAGGGGCGAGGGAAGCAGGAGAGGGCAGGGGGAGGATAGAGGCTGAGCGAGGATGTGTCTACTGCTGGAGTTGACCTTCAGCTTGACCCCCCGGGAACCCTCGAGCACAAAGGGCACCCACCGCAGAGTTGGTCCCACTTTGAGGCGAAGGGGGCCAGCCTTATGTAGCCGGGGGTCCCTCAGTCATTACCTGGGGGCTGCCCAGGGTAGTGGGAGGCCAGGGAGTGGTCACCTCCCAGGCGAGGCAGCTCCTGTCTGGCTGGGGCAATCGTCTGGAGCAAGGGGCAGCTGAGAGCTGCTAGCAGGCAATGGCCACAGCGGCCCAGCCCAAAAAGGCCATCAGGCTGGGCGCCAACAGCGTCTACCCCACAGGGCCCTGGCGCCCACAGTCCACCCCAGGTGGCCTCACCCCTGCTGAGGAAAGCTGAAACCTGCCTTTCCAGGTGAAGTGACTCCAAGGGTCACTGGGAGTCATCTGCCACCCAAGGACAGTCCAGCAGCTCTTGGTAACCACCCCTGTCCCTCAGAGCCACTCAGGTTTCCTGCTCGTCCTCCAGCCCAGAGAAGAAAGATTTAACGGACTTCCTTCTCTTAGTGTACCTACTGTGTGCCAGGAACTTTTTTGGGAGCTTTGCATGTATAATCTCATTGAACTCCCTCAACAACCCCACAAGGTGGGTCTTGGAATGCCGATGTCTACAAGATGGAAGCCACGCTCTCAAGGTAAAATGCTTTGCCCGAGGCCTCACAGCTCGAGAGCAGCAGCCTCAGAATCCCACCCACATCCTCTGCGCCAAAGCCTGTGATCTCCCCACTCCCTGCACTGCCTCCATGAGCTTGGGTGGGGAGAGAAGAGGCATGCCACTGCCTACAATCTTCTGAGGCTCCCACTTGCCCTTGGGGTGAGGCTGAACCTTTGGGCCTGGCTTCATGGGCCCATCTGTGTTTTTCCACCTTCCTTCCTCTCCAATCCCATCTCTCAGTGTTGCCCACTACCCCCTCCCACTGTAGTGTGAAGGGGACCTGGCATTTGCCCAATACCTAAAAATAGTGGCTCCTGGTTTGGGAGCCCTCACCGTATGCCCAGGCTGGGCTGTGCACTTTGTGTGTGTCATCTTGTGGGATCCTCACAAGAACCCTCAAAGTCTCATAGCCAGTGAGTGGCAGAAGGGAGGACTGAGCCCAGGTTGGCAGGGCCCCACACCCTCTGCTCTTTTCTGCTAGACCCGTGCTCTCTGATAGAGTGCTCCCAGTCATGGGAGTGGTCTGGATCTGCCCTGTCCAGGCCCTTAGCCACTAACCACAGGAGGCTCTTAAGTGCTTAACATTTGGCTAGTGTGACTGAGGACCTGTATTTCACATTTTATTTAATTTTAATTAAAAATGCCATCTGTGGCCCATGGCTGTGAAGAACTGTGAAAATCTTGAGATGTTACCTTACTGGCAAGCTCACAGGTTAGCCTGCTGGCAGATGCTGGCAGAAGAGCTGAGCTTCCTGCATCAGAGACAAAGCACACTATTGCTCACAGCACAGCAGGCAGCCGGAGCTTGGTGTTTGTATCATTTCTACTTGCTCCCCACATCCCGAGGCTCTACTCCCTAGATGAGGAACCACGATCTTTTATAATGGGCTGCAAGCAAACCTACCCAACTTTTCCCCAGAGGGAGACAGCATCTTTATTATACTGGATGGTAAGCGCACCTGAGCTCTGCTCTGGAGGGACGCATGGCCTCTGTCTTCCTTTCTCCGTACATCCTTGAAAAGATGGTCCGGAACGGAAGCTGTCAGTGCTTTTGCTCCTAAGACACACAGAAGTGCAGGAGACGCACGGAGAATTGTCTCTCTTCAGCGGCTGCTGCATTGGGCAGCACAGCTCTAGACTGCCCACAATGCCTGCTCTGGGATGTTCCACGTATGTTTCATATTCACCACCCTCCAGGAGCCTATGGAGCTGGCCTCACTTTCCCCATTTTGCAGATGAATAAGCTGAGGCTCACTCCAGTTCCTCCCCCTGAACATTCAAATTGCAGCTTTTACCTATTACCCATTACTAACTTTGCCCCCCATGCTGCAGAGAAAACCCCCAAAACTTGGGACGTTTGTCCTCCTGGCTCCCTTTCAAAACTTTACCCTACAAGACTTTGGGATTCTTTTTCTCTTCTCCTTTGTCATGTTCTTCCCATCTTTCCAGAACCAGTGCCAGGCTCGCCGCCTCCCTGAAGCCCTCCGGTCCAGCACGGCTTGTGCCGATCTCTCCTGTCTCTTCTCTAACACAGAGCATCCCATCTCTTTCTCTGGAGACCATGCCTCTACCTTCCCGCGCCCACTCTCCCCACACAGTGCCTATCGCAAGGCTTGGGGGAAAGCAGACCAACAAACCAGGACCCCACAAACAATCCAGAGCCCACCAACTCCTTGTGTATATCCTGAACTGAATTCACAGTGACTGCCCGCTTCCCGTTCCAGGGTCCAGGGAGTGCGTGAACGGGCTTGACTGACCCAGAAAGAGACAAGGGGTTATGAAGCGACTCAAAGAAAAGCTTGTTGGATTGCATTGAGTTTTGGTAAATCCACCCACGAGGCAGAGAAACTTGACATTATTTGCCTTCCCAGCCGGCATAAGGAATGAGTCTCGTTTCCTCCTAGACGAGCTGAGGGCGGTGGAAGATGCCTGGGCTGGAGTCAGGAGACCACGGTTCTGTTGCAAGTTCCAGGGCCAGTGGGCTGTGTGACCTTGGGGAAGATGCTCCCCTTCTCCAAACCTCAGTTTCTCATCTCTGCAGTGGGACTGGACGGGGAGAAGAGGAGCTAGCTCCTCAAGGTGCCTTCCAGCCTTCCTTCCAGTCCTTGCTTCCTTGCCCCTGGGTCTGGAGAGCTCAGCTTTGCCTTCACAAGAACAAGTGCCTCCCTGCTCCTCCCATAGCCTGCTGCCCCTCTGAGTGGGACCAGCCCCTCCTCCTGTAGGTTGCAGACCTCCGGCTATCTCCACTGAAGGACCGCTTGCTTTAAGGATGTACTGAGAGAGGAGCTCTTGATTCGAATCCAGCCCCATCCACCTGCAGCCTCCACACGGCACACCGTCATCTTCCTTGCCAGCCATATTGAACACTTACTGTCAGGCTTTGTGCTGAGAACTTTCTGTCATCTCTCACCGAATCCTTGCAACAACCCCAGGATGTGGGTGCTTTTATTCTCTCTCTTCTGCAGATGAGGAAACTGAGGCTTGGAGAAGTGACGTGGCTTATCCAAAGCCACAGAGCTGGTGCGTGGCGGAGCCTGGGCTGGAAGTCAGTCCTCCGGACCACCTGCTCAGTTCTACTCAGCGTGAATGTTGGTAGGAGACAGAATAACTGCGAAAGGAAGGCTGCATGTGTCAGCTTTGCTGCATAGCAAACAATCCCCAAGTCTCAGCGACTTACAACAGATGCTTATTTCTTATTCCCGTCACGAGTAGACTGAGGGTCAATTGCAGGCCACCCGTGGCTCAGCGATGCTCCTGGCGTTTTCTTGTTCTCGGTCGAAGGTCAACGTTGAAGGTGGTCGCAGTCTAGACATGCCCCGCCCGTGCCAGAACTGAAAGAACCATGCAATCAAACTGAAAGCTTCCTCTTAGAGATGGCCCCGGTCCTATCTGTTCATACTCTGTTGGGCAAAGCAAGGGAGATGACCAAGCCCAGCATCAGTGGAACGGGGAGGTGCAGCCCTCCCACAGCGGGGGGTGTGAGGCAATAAATGTTTGCGTTATGCAACTGGCCACAGACCGCTGGGCTCTGCGGCCAGATGCGTGGGGCTGACCCCTGGCTCTGCATCTTTGAAGCCACGTGGCCTTCAGCACAGTGCTTCACATCCCGGTGCCTCAGCTTCCCCATCTGTAACATGGGGATGCTCATTATAGCTCTGTAGCAGTCTCCAAGGGCTGCTGTAACAAAGCACCACAAACTGTGTGGCTTAAACAAGAGAAACGTATTTTCTCACAGTGCCAGGGGCTAGAAGTCCAAGATCAAGGTGCTGTCAGGGTTGGTTTCTGGTGAGGCCTCTCTTCCTGGCGTGTGGACAGCCAGCTTCTCGCTGTGTCTTCACACGGCCTTTCTTCTGTGTGTGCAAAGAGAGCACTGTCTGGTCTCCCTTTTCCTATAAGGGCACCAGCCCTGTCGGATTAGGGCCGCACCTTATCACCTCTTTTAACCTTAACTACTTCCCTGAAGGCCCTATCTCCCCATACAGTCACAACATATGACTTTGTGGGGACACAATTCAGTCCATCGCAAGGCGCTATTCCATAGGGCTGTTGGGAGGATTGAGTGGGTCAGTGCCTGGCTCACAGGGGAGCACTGAAGAGATGCTAGGTTGCTATTGGTACTTGGTTGTGTCTTGTCCCATGCTATGCTCATTGCACATTCCCCGGCAATGAGGAGTCCTCATTCCTTTTATCTTTATATCCTTGGTACCCATCTCAATTTCAGGCACAGACTAGGTGATCAGAAAATATATTTTTGGAATCCTACAATAAAGCACAAGGCAGTTTCCAGGAGCCAACCAGGGTTGGGGGTCGCTGGGCTGTGCTCCCAGCTACGTCACTAACCGGCATGTGACCTTGGGCAAGACTCTGTCTTATGCCAACCAGGATCCATCATATTAAGACAGAGGTCGTTTTACCAGCAAAATCTCAGCAGATTTCATTTTTCCATGGCTTTTTTGCCTACACTGCAGTAGTTGGGCAACGTTCAGAGCCAAAGTTGACTTAGAGAGATCTTTTTTTTAACAAATATCTTGTTATAAACTCCAAAGTGGCTGCAATTCTCCAAGCCCCCTCCCACAGGTACTGTCCCCCACCAGCAAAGCACCACAGTGACCGTGCGTGACAGCGCTGGGCATAGCTGGGCACCAGGAGGACTTATTCTTGCTGCTTTGTGTCTGGGGAGGTTTCTGAGTCTTGCTTATGAGTCTGGGTGTGTTTTGATCTTAAATAGCCACTCACAGATGCAGAACCACCAGGCTCGGAGCGACCTCTTGGGATTCCGTGGCAGCGCTCAAAAACCTCGTGTCTGTCTCTCCTTCGTAATTTGTGTTACCTTTCCCGCGTCTGGCCTTGCTTAGGAAGGGCTGTGTCTGAGGTCATTTGTTTAGCAGAGGGCTCCATTAGCTGGGGATGAAAACATCAAAGGACATGGGGACAGCCAGCCTTTCCAAGCTCTCTGCCTGATGTACCTCAGCTCGGCAGTGTCACAGAGAGCACTATGTGAAAGTTCTGGGCCTCCTCCCAGTGGCTGTGAATTAATTATTGGTATGATGAATAATTCAGTGTGTGTGGACTCTCTCAGGCTTCATTTCCTGAGAAATGGGAACAGTGATACTTTGCATGAGGCATGTGGCATCTGACCCAGAGTAGTTGATGATGGTGAGGAGATGATGATGATGGTGATGGTGATTGTGATGGTGGTGATGATGATGGTGCTGGTGGTGGTGGTGATGATGGTGATGGTGATGATGATGATGATGGTGGTGGTGATAGTGGTGGTGGTCATGGTGATGATGGTGTTGATGATGATGATGGTGGTGGTGGTCGTGGTCATGATGGTGATGATGACAATGGGGGTGGTGATAGTGGTGGTGATGGTGATGACGGTGGTGATGATGATGATGATGATGATGGTAGCTTAGCCCTTAGAGAGCACTTACCACGTGCCAGGCATGCTTTAAGCCATTCATATACATTGACCTTCTTTATCCTCTCACCATCCTAGGGGGTAGGCACTGACAATATCCCTGTTTTACAGGTGAGCAAGCTGAGGCACAGTAGGCTAAGTGACTCACAGAGGGATGTGCAGTCAGGAGTGACAGGCTGGCAGTCCCCGAGCCACTGCATATACAGCCTCGAGGCTCATCCGATGTTAGTCAGTTGCTTGTTCTGGAAGAAACACATGTTGCTTGTTTGGGAAAGCAATTACTTTAATTAAACTATTTTGTGATTTGCAAAAATTCCTCCTTTTGTGTTGTTTCCATGGAGAGTCAGAGGCAGGCCAGGTCCATCCTGGGCACCGACTCCCTCTTGCCAGCCGGGGCGGCCGCTATGCCATATCGACAGCCGTGGGCCTGTGGGTCATTCATTATTGACGTGCAGAGGTCAGCGAGCCCAGGTCCGCGGGCGCAGGTGCACTCAGGTGAAAGGGAGAGAAAGAAGCCCAGGTCATCTTGACCATCGAGAAAGTTCTTTTTGTGCTTGCTTCCACAGCACATAGACTAAAATTGGAACCATACGGAAAGTTCTTTGCATCCCCACTCCCAGAAGGAAAGCATTTTGCACGCCTCACAGGTGACAAGAGCCAAGACAGCCTGTGGCGGAAGCTGCTGCAGGCTCAGGAGTTATTATTAATACCTTGGGCAGAGTATTATTATGATCATTTGTTGTTGTTTGGAGAGGGCCCTCCCATGACTCAGTATTTAGAAGAAAACCTAAAACAACCGTAACACCTCGCTCATTCTCAGATTCAAGTACACTCTCCCTTCACAAGATGCCCAGCAGTCTGTTTCCTGCCAGTTAGAATATTCCGGAGTCAGACTGCGCCCCCTTCCCCACCATATGATCTGGGACTTGCCACCAGCCCAGCTGCAGGTGCCACCTGCACAGGACTCTATCCTCTGTCGTGGGAGAGAGAAGGGCTTTGACCTGACAGACAGGCTCCCAGCCCCGCTCACCCATTTGTGACGCACCCAGCTGCTCGGCTGGCCTCTCTGAGCTTCGGTTTCCCCCTCTGTCCGATGATGGGAGGCTGGAGCTGTGAGGTTAGACCATGTGTGAAGCAGCATAACCAGCGCTGGGCACGCGAGCTCTCAGGTGGGGAGCATCTGCTCCAGCCTGCCCTCTGGGCAGGAAGTGGTCTGAGAGGTCGTGCAGGAGGAGCTTTCATTTATAGCTGGAACATGAGGGACCGCACTCGGGTCCCCTGACTCCCGCCAGCGCTCTGTAGGTGTCTGCTGCTCCCTCGTCATCGGCGGCCAGGCCCCAGGTTCTGTGGCTTCACATTAGCACTTAGGTTTCATTCCAAGCCTCTGCACTGAGCACGTTGTGGGCGCTCCCTGGTTCCATCTTCACACTCGCTCCTTGTGGTAAGTCTGAGTTTTTTTTTTTTTTTTTCAGATGAAGATACTGAGGCTCGGAGAGGTTAAGGAATGCCCCCGAGGTCCCACAGCTGGTAAGTGGCACAGCTGGGATTTGAACCCAGCTCTCTTTGACTCTCTTTGTGCTCTTACTGGCCTGGCTTTCTCTGCCTTCAACCGTGTTGAGATGATTGTCCCCTGCCACTCCAGTGTGGGGGACATGACTTGGTCCTATGTCTGCCATGCCCTCCTCCAGCTCCTGGGACACAGCAGCCTCTCTGCATGTCCAGGATGTTTAGAAGGCAGCCCTTCCAGTCCCGTGTGGTGGGGCAGTGTTCAGGAAATGGGATGCTCATCTGATCGTGGGAAAGTTCTGGTTAATCAAGTGTTTCCCCTTTTCGCCGTATTCAAATGCATGAACGAGTCGCCAACACGGACAAATGAGCAATGCATTCTGCCACTGTTACAGTGATGGGATGTCCATGTGCAGGCTGGATCCACAGACCATTTCGAACATGGATGTGTCTTTCTTTGTGCTTCAGAAAGTAGGACCCTTGTCTTCGTGATGGGAAGGAGGGCAGGGAGCCAGTGGAGGTGGGGTCCAGCATCCTTGCCGTGGCTTTGACTACATCCATTTCACCTGGTCCTGCTGCTTCTCATGTCCTCTCTCTCCCGTCACCAGGAGTGCCCATCATCACCTCTTCCTCATCCTTGAAACCCACTCTCTTCTTTTCAGATTTCCTAGAACCTATTTCTGAAAAATCTTTGAGAATGAACAAGCCCCACTTAGTAACATGACCGCAGATGAACTGCCTGATTTGGTCTTCGAAGTCTCCAGAGAAAAGCCCTGGGGGGGCGGGGGTGGTGGTGGAAGCGGGTGTACATTCTGGGGTCACCAGCACAGACAGTGGGTGTGGTCTGTTAAGTGGTTTGGTTTTCAGACTACCGTAGGGGAGGGGAGGAGGACCGGCAGCTGGGCTAGGGGTCCCCGCTCCACCTCAACTAGAAAAGCTCGGTTTCAGGAGCTTGTTTCTGCCTGGGTAAGACCCAGTTTAAAGAAAACATGAAAACCACTTTCTAAAGGCAGGTGTTCTTCTCCAGAAATCCAGAAAGCTGTTTCTGGGTCTGGCTGTCCCACATCACACTGTGTGGCTTTGCCAAGCCCCTTCCCTTCACTGAGCCTCAGTTTGTCCATCTGTACAGTGGGATATGGACCAAATCCTGCTAAGCTTGACCCTTGGCTGTGGTTTCCCAGCCAGGGCATCAGTGAGCCTTTGATGATGCTCTTGAAGGTTCCTGGGTTGACAGGGAAGAGCCATGAGGGCAGAGAGCTGAGAAGGGATGGTATTTGATAAAAATAGCCCATCCTCCATGGGTACCCTGGTCAGGACAAACCCGAGCCACACACACACACACCTGGGTTCAGGAATGAGCCCCCCGTGGCTGACAGGGGCCATCCCACCATTCTAGCAAAGTCCAGCTCCAAGGCTCCAGGCCCTCTGGGAGCCAGGCCCGGGGGCCCCACGGCAGGGCCAGGTGCCTCCTCGTGTGCTGTGTCCCCACATCCTGCCCCAGCCACAGAGGAGCCCAGCAAGCGGGACGCACACTTGCTTGCACAGCTCTGGGCAGCTCTACAGATGCACAGTGCGGTTTCGTAGTATTTTTAGCTTTGTTGTTTTTGCAAAAGCCAAAGGAAGTCTGTAGGCCGAGCTGTACCTTCCCATCCCTGAGAACGGCTGATCTGCTCAGCCGAGGACGCACAGAGCTCAGTGCAGAGAGGAAACCTCCGAACGCAAGGTCCAGAGGTCAGAAGGCACCTGCTGTGAGCTGGAGCCTGTCCTGGGCCATTCCTGGTCAGGGCTGACTGAGGTCGTCATTGCAATCATCTCATTTTCCATAGGAGGATGCTGAGGCCCACGAATGACCAAGACCCCCGACCTTTCGCTACGCACAGACCAGAGAGCACCTCTGCTCCCTGAGCTGGGCGTGCTTTTCACTCTGCCTTCTGTCCACACATAGCAGAGGGCCTACCGCCGTTCTCAGCAACGAAAACACAGCAGTAAGGGACCCAGAGGAAGTCCCTGCCCTCCTGCTGGGAGGGAGACAGACACACAGAGAAGGAATTCACGCTACAAAGGAGTGTCATTTTGTGATTGTGTCTGTGAGGGAAAAATGCAGCCAAGCAAGGGGATAAGGACAGTGATGCTGTTCTGGGGTGATCAGGGAAGGCCTCTCCAAGGAGGGCATTTGGGCAGAACTGTGAATGCAGCGAGGGAGCAAGCCATGTGGATTCTAGGGTAAGAACATTCTAGGTGGAGGGAACAGCATGTACAGAGGCCCTGGGGCAGGGAATATGTTTATTGTACCATCTCCCCCTTTGATTCTGATTCTCTGTGTGTGTTTGCCTCCCCACTCTCCCAGCAGCACAGCTACAATTCATCTCGATTGTTCCCTCCATCTGTCACCCCGACGTGTCTAGGGGTGTGGCATTGGGTAGTGGTTGTGTGGCAAGAAAAAGCAAACAGAATTTAATGAGGCAGAAGAAAAGGGTATCTCTAACAGGAAATTACTTGCCTCACTTCTTAATCCTCTTGTACAGTTCACTTGGGTGACATTTAAAGTAGTTTTGTATTCTCGCTTTGCATTTATTCTCGAAACACATGTTCAAACCATGAGTTTTTAGTGCACTGTAATCCACTATTTCAGGCCCATCTTTCCAAGCAAGGCGGGAACCTGGATTCCAAAACCACAGAAATAGAGCAAGAAATCATGTTGGGGCTGCACCGCTGACTCAGTTGACCTCGGGAGAGGGCGCCGCAGTGGCAGAGCCTGGGGTGGGGGGAGGGGGGCATGGCCATTAGCAGGCTGGGATCTCGGGCGGGCCCCGCCCCGCTGGGAGCTCCGTTCACTGGCCCTCTGATGGTGGTACTGATGCCTGACTGCTGCATGGGTCAGGCGCCCCGGAAGCGAGATACTTTGGAAGTTAGGGTCCCTAGGTTCTATCTTGGTGCCACTACAGGCTCGTGCAAAACCTTGGGCAAGTCACGTCCCCTCCCTGAGCCTGTTTCCTTACCTGGAGAAGGAAGCAGAAATCTGTGGTCCTCCCCACGTTCCTCTGCGATCCTAAAATGCCGCAAGCCTTTGCCTCCAAGGCAGGCAGCAACCGCGCACAAGGAGGACAGAGCCTCCGGGCAGCTCCCCTTTCATTTTGTGGACCTGTGGTCTCAGCAGAGAGACGCCCCGCGCAAGGGGCACGACCTTGGTGGTCCTGCCTCAGGCGTTCGGATGAGAGTCTGAGCAGTCCTCGCCTCTCCCTGATCTGGGACCTGAGGCTGCAGAGCCAGAAACTCATTTCTGTGGGCAGAGGAATGTCTCTCTTTCCTCGGGGCCCAGAAGGACTTACTAAGTCTTCGGTTAACTGAATCTCATTCAGCTGGAAAAATAATCATCAGAAAGCCGTTCTGCCTGGTTACTGGCCTCTGAGCACCTTGAATGCATCTCACAAGGAACGCTCAGAGAGCTTCTGTACCCCGGGACTCCGAGCCCGGCGCTCCCTGCTTCCTCCCCCAGGGGCAGACAGCCTGGTGGTCTACTGGCAAGCCCATCGTCAGTCAGCACCACTGAGTCGTCCGTCTGTCCATCTGCCCATTGGACAGTCCCCATGAGAGGCCGGGGCCAAGGGTATAGTACCAGGAACACAGAAGTAAATAAGCCACGGTCCGTACCCTCCACGGCAGTTCAGGCTCAACCTGACCACTTTGTCCATTTGGTCCAATTCCAGAGAGTTCATGGCTGAGCTCACTCTCAAGGTCAGCAAAATGCAAACTTTTAGAAACTTTCACCTGTCGCTGTTACCTGTTTTTTTCCAACGTCTGCCCACATTCGTTGGCTTAACGTGTTCCGTGTTTACTGAGTGAATAATGTCTCTCTCTTCTTCGGTCCAATCAAATTTTCTTCTGGTCCATTCCATCCAATACATCCAAGCCCCAGGTGAATTCTGGGGGGCTGGGGGAAGAAGGACTCATGGTTAGTTGGCAGAAGACGTGAGGCTCCTGGGTCAGAGACAAGGGACTCTGTTACTCACGGCACAGCCAGCAGCTGCAGCATTGGGTCTGTGTTGGCTGCCTTCCCTGCTGGGAGCCCTGGGGCCAGGCAGAGGGCCAGGCAGAGGGCTGCACATGTGATGGGCTGCAGCACAGAACAGGAGCCCTGAGCTCGGGGAATCCGCCGTTCTGCAGCCAGCAGTAGGCAAGCCATCTCTTTGCCCCAGAGGGACACAGTTCCTCGTGTTTCCTGATTGCTTCCTGCAAACACAACCCTGAAAACGGATCCAGATAAAGAGCGGTCAGGGCCTTTCATTCGTAGTATACCCAGAAATCACATATGAATATGAGACCCATGGAGGAGTGTCTCCATTGAAAGTCTGGCCTAACACCTACTAACTGAGGTTAGGCAAACTGCAATTGCTGGACAACTTGTTTCTCTCTCTCTCTCTCTCCCTTTTTTTTTTTTTTCGCTGAGGAAGATTGTCCCTGAGGGAACATCCGTGCCAGTCTTCCTGTATTTTGTATGTGGGTTGCTGCCACAGCATGGCCACCAACAAGTCATGTACATCTGTGCCCAGGAACTGAGCCCAGACTGCCAAAGCAGTGCATGCTGACTTAACCACCAGGCCACAGGGCTGGCCCCTTGCTAGACTTCTTTTCATCTCAGTTTTTTTATCTGTTAAGTGAGGGTGATACCTACCTTCAGGTGATTATTGAAGATTATGTTAGAGAACTCTCCTAAGAATACAGTAGGAAATAAAAGAAAGTCCCTGGGCTCAAGGAACCTAGTTGCATGCAGAACTTTTGCAGCTATACACAAGGATAGACTGTCGGGAAACAAAGGCAGAGAGAACGCAGAGGGTGGTGCTCACCATGACTCAGGGATACAGAAGGTTCGGGGACACTCTTTCCAAGAGCCTCACATTGGCCCAGCATCCTGAGTCAAGTAGAGGGTGTCTTAACATCTGTAGATTCTGGGCAGGGCAGAGAGCCTGTGCAAAGGTCCTATGCTTGGCATGCTCGCAGGAGAGCGCAGGGGTCCGCGTGGCTCCAGCAGAGTGAGCACAGAAAAGGCGTAGAAAATGGGGTCGGAGAGTAGGCAAGGAGCAAGCAGCCCTCGCAGGGTCTCGCAGGCTGGGACAACAGCCCTGGTTTCTGCAGATGACCTATTCCAGACACGGGATTGTTATCTGGTGCTCCCACGGGTCTCGGGACACCAGTGGGTGCTGGGCTCCTTGCCATTTTAGCGGCCAGGTTGATCCTGCAGTCTTGAGTCTCCATTCTAGAGGTCACCAGACGTTGTTCCCCGAATCCCTTCAAGAGCCTCTGGACGCCCCTATAAATTGTTGGAGTTAGAATCTCCCCATGAAAGTCAGTTATCTCTTTAAGCCCCAGTCAACTCTAAACCTCCGCCCCGGACCAGCCGGCAGCCTCTCTCTGTGCATAAGCTCTTTGGAACCCACGCCAGATCCCTGAGGCAGGGGTGGGGTGCGGCTTTCCTACTTCTGGGTAGTCTCTCCTTTGTCACGGTTTCTGCACCACCCAAATCGGCCCGTCCTTTGCTTCTGGGGACAGATGTCAGCCTGGACGTGCATGCAGTGTGCCTCCCTAAATTCCTGACCACGTTACAGGCTTCAAAGGCTGTCGAACGGATGTCCTTGGACTCCGAATTTATCACCCTTCAATCCACACTCATAAGAAGCTTTGTGGATTTAAATTCCTTTTGTGTGGCTCAAAATATGAAAACAGATCCAGCTCCTTCTCATATGACCCTAATCCTGGTTAATCGTGTTTCTCGGGGCGCTTCTCCCGTCCGCCCGTTCTGAACCACTATCTATGCTTCCGGGGATCTGCTTTCCAGCACAGGAGCACGCCAGAGGCAGAGGGGTAGGAAGAGAGAAGAGGGAGATTTGCAAGCACAAGGAGGGTCTCTCCCAACCTGCCAGCACTTCCTGGGTGTGGGGGGACGTGGGCAAAGGGTCAAGTCAGTGCAGGAAGGAGTGGGGAAACTGAGGCCCCAAAGGAGACAGGCTTTCCAAGGCACCAGGATGGAGACAGGGCTGCTCTCCAGACTCCAGGGGCATCGTGTGCACCCTCCTGCAGTCCAGCCTCCATATGCCAGTTGCATCGCTACCGTCTACTGGCCATAAACCATCAGTAGCTCCACATTGCCTTCATCCCAAAGTCCATGTTCCTACAGACTTCCATGACCTGACCCCTGCCCACCGCAGCCTCTCTGAAGGGCACTCTCTGTTTTCCATGGCCACATCAAGTCCTCCAGCACCACTGCCACCGCCGTGTGCTTTCTGGAAGCTGCCTGGTTTACCCCACTCTCTCCAGTCTCCTCCATCAGTGCGAAAGCTCCCGTGTCTTCAAAGCCCATCTCCAGGGCCACCTCCACAGAGCCTTCCCTCTCCATCAATTGTCACCAACCAGCCACTTCCACATCACTGGGGCCCTTGGCGTTCCCTCCTTGGAGGCGCTGGTCCCTCATGAGCAGTTATGTGTATGAACCGCCCCGTGCTGGAGGCTGGAGCTGGACCGGCCTGGCTTTGCTACCTAGTGGTGTGGACAGACCTGCCGCTTGGTGGGTGCAGCGAAGCGTTACAGGTGTCGTCCCGTGTCCGGGGGAGGCCGGGCAGTGCGCCACTGAAGAGCAGACTTGGGGGTCAGCCCTGGCCCTTCCAAGATGTGCGACCTTGAGAAAGCTACCGAAGTCCAAGGGCCTCAGCTTCCCCATCTGTATAATGGGGTTGACAGTCCTACATCCCCCATAGGACCTGACACTGCCGCTTTCATGCCCTAGTGAGTCTTTAAGAAGCTGTGTGGCCTGGGGACAGCTCAGCGTCTCAGAGCCCAGCTTCCTCCTCCCCTGCAAAGCAGAGCTAAGGGTACTGGCCCCAAAGGTCCACCAGGCGCCTTGCCAGGTGTCGGACACAAAGATGTTTTAGATATTGACCCTGCTAGACCGGTGGGCAGACTGCGCATGGATAAGATGGGGAGGTTGAGGCTACCAAACCAATCCAGAGATAGGGTGAGAAGAGGCTACCGGTGGGTACCAGATCTGCTTCAGGATGTTCTGGGGACCTTTGTCCACAGGGAAAACAAGAAGTGTTCTCCAATAGCTTGATATTTAAGTCCAGCAGGAGTCAGAGAGCCCACGAGTGGAAGGGGACAGGCGAATCAGTATTAGAAAGGGGCCCAGGAGTGGGTGGGGGTCAAGCTACCTTGACCACCTGGAGTAGCCGCAGGCTGAAGGGACCTTACCCTGTGGCTCCCACCAGCATCTGGTGTGTTCCTGTGGGAGGCAGGGCCCAGGAGGGGGTTGGTGGTTGGCACCAGGCAGCCTGGCGGCTTGTGGGGCCTGGAATGTCCTGAGCCTGGAACCAGAGTGGTGCCCATGGGGAGACCTGGTTCTGTCCCTGCCACGGGCCATCTTAATGACGTGAGCCTGGACAAGAAGACCTCCTGATGGGGGGGGTTCCTGGGTAGCAGCGGGAGCAGGGTTAGGAGGATTCCAGAAGGAGCAGCTACTCGAGGTGGGAGGGGACCCGGACCTTGGGGGGACCCAGCTGGCCCTAGCCGGCTCTTCGTGCAAATCGTCTGAGGCTGGGAGCCCCGTTCCTGGAGCAGATGGGTTCTCTGCAGTGGGTGGCAGGGCTGCCTGCAGGACTGTGGGACCCCCAGCAGCATCCTAGCAGGATGCAAACGGTGCACTCAGAGTGGGCCATTGAGGGCAGGTTAGTGAAAGGGTCATTTACGAGGGCGCGGTCTGGGGTAGGGAACACCCAAAGACAGTGTGGTCCCTCGGGATGGAAACAGTGGGGTGTTTCCCCAGCCCTAGGATGAGGAAGGGGATAGTACTGGACTCCCAGACAGAGCCGCTTGGCAGGAGCAAGAGGCCACTAGCCCTTGGCTGCCCCACGGGGAGGGGGCCAGGGCCTCTAATCTCCTACCTGTGTTCCCATGGGCCAAACCCCACAGGCAGCCAGCCAGCGGGGAAGCCCACTGATGCAGGCCCCAAGGCCAGCCCCTAGGCGCAAAAAAGCAGGGCAGGAAGGGTGCAGGGAACTTGTGGAGGGAAACCCAGGCTCAGTGCCTGAGCCCCCGGAAGGCCTGGCTGCACCCCTTCGGCCCGCCCTGGCCATGCCTCTGACCAGCACGACGTAAGCAAGCCTTAACCCGCCCTGAGCCCGATCAGAAAACCCCACTGCTTCAGACCCTGGAGGACTTCCCCGGGCTCCCTGGGTGTGGCCCAGCCCTTATGGGGCACCACAGCTTGCCCGGGCTCAGCTCCACCCTCCAGCCCCATCTTGCATCTTCCTCTCTGGGTTTCTGCTGCACTGGACCTTCTCTCTGAATTTCTGTTCCTTGGGACTCAGCTGTCCTCCCCGACAGGCCTTTGTACCTGCAGCTTCCCCTGCCTGGAGGCTCTTGTCCTCTGCCTCGTTACCTGTCCATCCCACAGGCTTCAGGCCATTACCACTTCCTCGGACATCCCCCAGCTCCATCCCATGCCCTCCTCCATAGCACTGAAGGTGATTATATCAGTCAGGGTTCTCTAGAGAAACAGAACCAATAGAACAGATGCACGTGTATATTGAGAGATTTATTTTTAGGAACTGGCTCACGTGGTTGTGGGGCTGGCAAGCTCAAAACCTGTAGGGCAGGCCAGCGGGCTAGAAACTCAGGCAGGATTTGATTTCTATGTTATGGTCTTGAGGCAGAATGCCATCTCCAGGAAACCTCAGTTTTTCTGCTTCAGACTTTCAACTGATGAGTTGTGGCCCACCCACGTTATTGAGAATAATCACCTTTACATGAAGTCAACTGGTTATAGTTGTTAACCACATCTATGAAATACCTCCACAGTGACACCTGGACTAGTGTTTGACCAAACTGCTGGGCACCATGGCTTAGCCAACTTGACACATAAAATTGAACCACTATGGCTATTGTAAATTCTTTGTGTCATTTCTTAATCATCTTGGCCTTGGCCCCACTTTGTAATGTAAAGTTTCAGGAGGGCAAGGACAAAGGTCATTTACTTTCTCTAAGCATTGTTTTGTCTTGCACTTAACAGAGTGTCTGCTACATAGCAGGTGCCCAGAAATTGTTGCATGGAAGAAAAGAATCGAGAGAGAGAATCTGCAAAAGGGAGGGCAGTGTGGTGCTCAGAGGGTGCTGCCCAGACAGCAAGACGTCCAGTGCAGAGCGACTGGCCTGGAGTCAGCATTCAACTCCACACGTGTCCTTCTTATTCCTTCTAAACCTCCCACACACGCACATGTACTTTTGGTTCCTCAAATGCATGATACCAGAACAGAAATTTTCCAGATATTAATACTAACGATCCTTTACTGAGGGCCAGGAATTATTCTAGACTCTTTCGCTATCCATAAACCCGTAGCATTGATGCTGATGCATATTAAATAAGCCAGTATTCTAAGTAAGAATTTTATAATCTGGGGGCTATATGCTAGAGTCCCTTAGGAAAGTGACTGTCGGGGCTAACTAAGCATGCATTCATTTTTTAGCTCCACTGAGTCTGGGGTGAGCAGGGGCTGGCCTCATTGTCCCATTTTACAGATGAGGAACTGAGGCCCAGGGGGGGTGGACTGGCCTAAAGTCCCGAGGTGGCTCCGTGTCATGGCCTGACTGCAGGCTGCTGCCCTAGGGCAGAGGCTGTTTCCATCATCCCCTGGGGGGCACAGAGAGGAGAGAGGCCTCAGGGTCAGCGCAGTTGCTGACTGAGTTAATTAGGGACCTGGGTTTTACTCTGTGGAAGGGGAGAAGCGGCCGCCCCCACTCCCGCGGTGACAAGGAGCCTGTCACCCGTTTACCTCTCTGTGGCGGGGGCCGCCTCCCAGGCCTCAGCCCACCATGGCCGGTTTCTCCCGGATGATGCTCTGTGCAGGGAAGCGGGTCCAGCAACAGCGAGGCTGGTCCTTCCTGACCCGGGGAGCAGAGAGGCATCGAGTGGGTCCAGGTCTCGGCTGGGCGGGGGAACACAGCTGCCACCTTCATGGGTGACTCGGCAGGTGGGGCTGAACTGGAGCCATCAACCAGGGAGGAAACAGAACAGACAAAGAAGGGTTCGTGCTGGCCCACACAGGCCCTGGCAGTGGTCACACTGCTGTCACCCAGCAGGGGTCCTCTCTATCCCTCTCCTGCACCTCAGACACCGGGCTCAGGGCGGACCCCAGCCCCAACCCCTCTGGGCTCTACCTCCCCTGGAATCTCGTTTCACCACCTCCCAGCGGAGGGTCTGGTGCAGGTTTGGGGCCGTTTGATCCATGATCGTGCTTAGAACAGGGTCCGGCAGAGAAGAGCCCTCCGTAAATGTAGGTGTCCTTCCAGTTTTTAGATTGATTATGACTCTCTGCGGCCACCTCAGGCAGGAACGATGTTTATCTCCATGTCATCGACAGGGGACCGGAGGCTCAGCAGCCCCTTCCCATCCCTGGGTCACCCTGCAAAAGGCTCGGCCTTTCGCCTTTTCCCTGCAGGGGCAGCTGCTGGCACAGAGTGACTTCCGTCTAAGGACGAGGCGCGTCTTGGAGTTGGGGCTCACCTGTCTTCTGAGCCCTGGCACCATTCGCTGTGTGTCATTGGACGAGTCACTTCTCCCTTTGAGCTCCGCCTGCACATGTGTCAGATGCGGTGGGGCCGGAATGACAGGGCTGAGGTGCATCTGGTGCTCCGTGCAGGACAGCAAACTGCTGGAGGGATCTGAGGAAGCAAACTGAGCATTCGAGAGCACCGGCCACGTGCCAGCCACAGCTCTGAAGCCTTTCCTCGCGCGGACTCACGTCTCTCCACACAACCCAGTGAGGCAGGCCCTGTTCTGATCCCCACATATGCATGAAGAGACTGAGACAGAAGCTTTAGGCAGAAGGATCTCGTTCAGGGGATCTGGTGCCTGCAAAGCTGTTGGAAAGGTGACAGGCAAGGGGGCTCTGCTAGACTGCAGCCAGCATCAGGGCCTTGCAAGCAGCAAGACCCAGCACGCCCCAGAAGTCTTCCCATGCAGACCGCATGGATGCTCTGAGAACTGAACCTCTGAATAGAGAATTTGGGCGTGTGAACTGCAGACGCTCCGCTGGCCGCTAGCCCCCTCATTGCTTGGGGACCCCTTCCCTGCAGGATCTCAGAGGTCATGCATGGCCAGTGGAGCAGAACACAGTGAAGGGTTGGCTGTCCGGCCCCTCCAGAGAAGGAAGCAACTGACGCAGCCAGTCGGAATCACCATTTCCATAATACCCCAGGTTTGTTCTTTCGTGCCTGGTTTCATTGGGTCTTTTAAATAACCCTGCTAGTAGGGCAAGCCAGCAGTTCTGTTGGGCTCTTTACAAATGAGGAGCCCGAGACGTTGGGAAGAAAGAGAATGGACATTCGCGATGCACCTGCTCTGTGCCGGAGACCGAGCTGGTCCCTTGTGTGCGAGCATCTTATTCACAGCAACCCACCATGTGGGCACCATTAGTCCTGCTTTTTGGATTCAGAAAGCGAGTGTCCGAGGGATGCAGGCCATTGCCCAGGAGCACACAGCTAGGAGCATGAGTCAGCATTTGAACCCACGTCTGTCTGTGCCATTTTTTATGCCAACCACTGTTGGCCATGATCCATTAGCAGGTCCTTCACAGAACCAGAATCGATGGGTTCAAGTGTCCAGCGATCAGGCCTGGGCTGGAGCACATGAAAGAGTTGTTCTTCTTTGAAGGAAAGTTGGGAGCCCTCACCAGCCAGTTCTTGTTCCATGCGTCCCCTGGGCCACCGTGTGAAGCCAACCAGGCCCCCAAAGGCCGGGTCGTGGTGGGATCCGTTTTTCAAGTCTCTGAAGGTTCACGGACACTAAATCCCGACAGCAACTCCTCACGGGTTGAGCTGGAAGTCATGCTCACTGTGTGTCCCACAGCGGGTGTGCGAGGAGCCGCCGTGACAGCAGGTGGTACTGGGCCTCCCCCGGGGGACAGAGGTGGTGGCGGGCACAGGTGGCAGCGACAACCCTCTGGCCTGTTGATTCGTTCCCTTCTGCCACCACCTGCTCACTCGGCTGCCGAGAGGAGATTTGCCATGGCGCCTATGGGCCCCACCGTCTTCTCCAGAAAGGCGAAGCCCTTAACCCGTGCAGGATGCCACGCCGGGCACCAGCACACCGTGAGGCGGAGGAGACACACTGTGATTTCCAATGCTGGCAGCGGCGGGAGCTTGTGCCGGCCCGTTCCTCCCGCCGGGGGCTGTAAGAGCTGGATAGGATAGCGCTCCGGCTCTCTGAAGCCATTCCACAACAACCACGGCAGCCAGGACCTGAGGGTGGAGACCCCCGAGAGGAGGGAAACGAGGGGGCTGAGTCCCACGTTCCCTGTGCTGGCTGTAAGTCCAGAGGGCATGCTGAGAGCAGCAGGTCCTTGTGCTGGGCAGTCTCACATTGGTGGAGAGCAAAACAAATAAAGTAATAAAAAATAGATTTCAGGACCACCGAGTCAGCCAAGACCCTAGGGCAAAGGGAACCACAGGGAAGAGAGTCGCCCTGTGCCCCGTTGTCCTCTCAAGGCATCTCCAGTGGAGAAGTTGCCGGGCACCAGAGCCTGGGAGCCCGAGCTGGAAACAGCAGCGAGAGGCTGAACGGCTGGACCGAGCGTTTGGCCATCTCACCAGGGCAGGGAGACAGAAATTGGGGACCAGGGCCCACAGGAAGAGGTGCCGTGGGCGGCATCCCGGCTATGGGACGTGAAGGGCTCTGCCCTATGAGGAAGGGCAAACCGGAAATAACGAGTCGTCATGCAAAGGGAAGGGCAGCGCCAAGCATCCCCATCGCCAGCTGGAACAGGGTATGTGCCCTGCTCTGCCTGCCCCCAGGAGAAGGAAAGTTGCTTTCTGAGTAAGGACAGCCTCCCCCATGCACGGCAGGGGCGCGCCGTGTCCGCGGGTACCAGGCGTGCCAGGAGGCAGGACCAGATGACCCCAGAGAGACAGAGAGAAAATAGACAGCAGAAGCAGACCCGCATGTTGTCCAAATGTCACAAAGTATGGACATAGCCTTTAAAATAAGGGTGATGAATAACTGCAGGAAGAGAGACGACAAGATGGAGAATTTCACCAGAAAACTAGAACTTACAGAAAAAGTACCCAGATGGAAATTCTAGAACTGAAAAATAGAATAACGGAAATGAAGAACGGACTATATTCTTTGAACAGATTAGACACGGTGGAAGAGAGGATGGACACGGTATACCCAGCTCAAGAGGTTGGAAAGACGGCAGGTTTTCAAACACAGAGAAATGACAAGAAAGGAAATAATGAAGATGGGAGCAGGTATCAATGAAATAGAACGATTAGCCCTGGCAACGTCAAAGGAGCAGGAGGCAGAAGCCTCAGTTGGATTGTTGTCTTTGCCCCCATCTTGCTGTGTGACCGTGGACAAGTCACTTGCCTTCTCTGAACCTCAGTTTCCCATTTCAGGGGAAGAGGCATGATCATGCATTTCGCTCAGTTGATGTGAGGGTCACGTGGAGGACATTGCAGCTGTTTATTAGAAGTGCTAACGTTGCCACCAACCTGCAGGACTCAGTCATTTCACCAACCACCACAGCGCGGGAGGCTATGCACAGAGCTCGCAGCACATCCCAGCCATGCAATAACTACTGTGCAGTCAGCAGGCATCAACGAAACGTTCAAAAACCCATCCTGTTCGTTCATTTGCTTTTCCAGGCATCGGAAACAATTCTTCTCTCTGCGGCTGGTGACTGCCACCATCTTCCTATTGCCGAGGGAGTGTGTCTTCATTAGGGACCCTCCATAGGGAAATCCTTACTTTCTGAGTCCTTGCCAGGGCCCTGACATGTGTCAACCGTGTGCTGGTGACCCCGCCAGGCTGTCACACACACGGTCTCTGTGCCTCCTCCAGGGTTCTAGCGTGTGGCCGTGAGATGCCGGCCACTCCACAGACAGGACCGGGAGCCTTGTCCCCTCGCCTCCGTCTCCTCTCCTCTTTGCTTTGGGGAGACACGGCCGGCCTCCCTCACCTGCACTCTTCGCACACAAAGATATCTGACCCGTGGCGCCTCGGCATGGGTTCCATTGCGTCCCCACGTGTTCCCGGCTGCCTCGCTCACAGCGTATGGGGAAGTCACGCGTTCCTCCTTTCTTCCCCGCAGCTGGGGAAGTGGTGGAGGAGGCTTTTTGCTTTTCCATTCACTTTTTTCCAGGGCTTTCCAAAGTGCTAATTGATACAGCCCAGGAGCCCCTCAGGGTAGGTGGGATTCCCACCGAGCACACTGGCCCTGGAGGTGTTGCCCCAGACGTGCCAGATGGACGGGAGGAGTGTGTCACTGCCCCCTCGCTCCTGCCGCTCAGCCTCGCCCTCTGTCCCAACTCTCACCCCACCCCCAGCATCAGCTTAGAACATTCCCGCCGCTCTCAGGGAGCCAGGACGTGGCAGGGCGCCTAAACCTCAGTTCAGAACTTTCTTTGATCCCAGCAGCTCAACAGTCACCTATTGGAGTGACCTTGTCTGCCCTTGGCATCAGGGTACAGAGTCAGAAGGACATCAAGGTCCCTGCTCATTGTAAAGAAAATGTAGTGGGACCGTGTCACTCCTCTGCTCAGACCCTCCAGCTGGTCTCCTTGTCACTCAGAGAAAACTTAGTCTTCATAGTGGCTTCCACAGCCCCCAGCTCTCCACCCCACCCACGTACGTGCCTGCTCCTTTCTGATCCCATAACCTGCTCCTTTCCACGCTGATCTGGGCAGACCAGCCTCCTTTCTCCCAAAGGCACCAGGGCCTTGTAGGTGTCTGGGAAGCTCCCACCCGTGAATCTTTCGTGGTGTATCCCAGCCACCTAGCACAGAACCTGGCAAACAGAGGCCCCAGCAAATGGGTAATGAGTAATATCGAATGAATGGACACACCTTGCTCGGTTGATGGCCCCCAGAAGTGAACAGAATCTGTGTTATTTTTCAGCCCCATTTTCCAGTTGAAGGAATGGTTCAGAGAGGGTAGGTAACTTGTTCACAGTCGCACAGCAAGTGGGTGATACAGCCTGGTGAGGATCAGAATCTTCCAACTCTTAGTCTGTGCTTTCTTGCTCAGATCTCTCCTCTGAATTGTTGGCCCTTGCCTTTCCCTTCGTTCCCTTCTGCGTCCCTTCATGCCACGTATGTGCCAGGGGATGGGGCCCTAGCAATGAGTGAGGCTGAGTTTCTATCCTCACAGAGCTCCCAGCCCAGGGAGGAGACAGATGAGTGAGTAAACAGCACAGGCAGTGTCGAGCCAGGGCACTGCGGGAGCCAGGAGAGGCCCCTCCTGGTGCGAGGAGTGGTCAGGCCTTCTTCCAGGAGTCAGCGCCAGCTAAGCTCTGAAGAATGAGTAAGAGCCAAGCAGTGTGGGGTGGATTTTCTGGACAGTGGGGATAGTCTGGGCAGAAGCCCAAAGGCAGAAGCAACTGTGACCTCTCTGGGTCAGTCATGTTGCTTCAAGTTACAGGTAATCTGCTTTACACAATAAAGGGGATTTATTCTTTCATGTCACTGAAAAGTCAAGGTGTAGGGTGGGCTGCAGGTATGGCTAGATCAGGGCGTTAGCACCATTTGTCTGGGCCATGTTCAGCTCTCAGCTCTTCCCCATAAGCTACCAAAATGGCCAGCATGACCCTGACTTCCACATCCAAACATCACACCAGCTAGAGACAAAGAAAGTTTCTTCCCTCCCTTCCAAAGCCAGGGGCCTCATTCTGATTTGATGAATTAGGACACATACCCATCCCTGGACCAATTACTGTGGTAAGAGGAGGGGGAACCCTGTGCAGGCCAAATTAAATCAGAGCCTGCTCTTGAAGACAGGCAAGTTAATGGAACTCAAATGCCAGAGCTGCTTCGGATGGAGGGGCAGGGGCGGCTGGAAGGGACAGCTGTGGACACCAGTAGGTTCTAAACACAAGCCAGGCTGGTGTGAAAAGTGAAAAATGGAGCAGTGGGCAAATCAAAATGACCTCGCCCCCGGAGCGAGGAAGCTGCAGGGGGTTGCACCAAGCATGTCTTGAGCCCTAGAGGTCGCCAAGATGGCCCCGTGGATTTAATCTGATTTTCCAGCTGCCCCTCTTTCTACCAAAAGGTAATCAATCTCCCATCAGCTGTCACTTTACTGGAAAAAATATGTCCTGCTCGTTGACGACCTGCATGTTGAGGATGGGGAGGAACTGATCAGATAGGTAGAGATGGGGGCACGTTCCGTGCAAAGACCGGAGTCACAGGCTCCGGGGCAGAGGGGTGACCACAATTGCACAGAAGGCTCGAGAAATCAGGAACGTCTGGGGACTTGTGTTATGAGCGTCTGAGGAGCCCCCGCCTCCTCTGTTTGATTCAATATACTCCCTTTCTCTGTATCCCTCCAACTATGGTCATCCTAAGACCAGTTCACAGATGGAAGTCACTTCCAGAGCACAGCCCTTCCCCCGTTCTGGTGCCCCGTGCCTCCAGGTGCACGGAATCAGAGCATTGCAGGCGTGCGTCCACATTCCGCTTCCTCCTTCCCCATGACCGTGGGCAAGTCATTTAAATCTCAGTTTCTTCCAAGGGCAAAATGGGAACTCTATCTAGCTGGCAATATACTTTGAGGATTATCTAAGGAAATAGATAATTAGGAATGTACGATCGTGTCTGGCTTTTCGTGGATCATCCAAGAACATTCATTCATTCAGTACACTGAAAAAGGAAAATTAAGGTTTAGCAATTGCCTAACAGATACCAGAAGCTCAGTATATCTCAGTTTATCTTATCTTCATAGCCATTCTGTAAGTGGGGATATGATCATCCCATCTTACAGAAAAGGAAACTGAAGGTCAGGAAGGTTGAGGAACTTTCCCAAGGCCACACAGCTGGTAAACCAGAACTTGAACCCGGGCCCTCTGAAGCCCACTCTGTGGGACCGAGGCTGATGGGCAGAGCCTGAATGCCAGGGTAAGTGGACGGTCTGGGCCAGGTACCACGCACACCATGTTTCTTGTTGAAATTCAGAATCCAAAAGAGTGAAGGTGAGGAAAAGCGGCCTGTATTAGCAGTCGGTGGGCAGTGCTCCGTGCGCATCGTTGACTCAGTTCACACACTTTGGCTGAATCCTTAAATGTCCTAGGTTCTGGCTGCAGGAAAGATGGGTGGGACACCCATGTGCCTTAGCAACCTTGCAGAATAGACGCTAACATCCCATTGTTTGCAAGCACACGCCGAGGCTCCAGAGGGCATATAGATTGCCTACCACGTCTGCTTGACCATGGAATGGAAGATAATGGAATTCAGCCTGGAGGAGGTGGGGAGAGAGAAATATTTTTTTTATAACAAGGTAATAGAATGTCATCCTGTTTTCTTCCTCCTTTTCCATGCAGATGACAGACAACCCTCAGTGCCTTCATCAAGCCGGCTGTGTAACCGCCACATCTCTGGTGACAGCATCGGAAAGACCGAGTTCTAATTAAGGGGCATCACACGCCATCCTGTCCGGAGGACGGTGGCCAAGACAGCTTCCCTTTATCCTGCACTGTGACCCTCCCTTCGAGGTCCTCACCCCCAAGGGACCCTGGACTGTCACAAAGATTAATTACCCCTCAGCCTCTTTGGATGAGAAAGGAAATCACTGTTAAGTTTGATTAAAGCTTCATCAAGAGGCGTTATCGGCTGTTGAAGGATTGCTAAGGAAGCAGGCTCCTTTATTTCCTGAAAAGACAAATTATACACAGGAAAAGCCAACCCACATGAGTGGTCCACTCAGCCTTTGACTGTCTCGGGGTGTCGTCGACACATCAGCGGAAGGGAAGTCGGCCGTGGCAGACCTTGAGGCCCCCACGCAGCCCCACCTTACCTTGGGATCGAGCCTCTCTCTCTGAGATCCTTCTGCAGAATCCGTCCTCAGTTAGTTGTGATTTCCTCCAGCCCATCCCCGGGAGGCCCCCAGCAGGGAAGCAGAAATGGCGACCCACAGGAGAAGGATTCTCAAAGTGCTCACCCTCCTCATCCTCTTCATCTTCCTCACCTCCTTCTTTCTGAACTACTCCCACACTGTGGTGACCACCGCCTGGTTCCCCAAGCAGATGGTCCTCGAGCTCTCGGAGAACTTCAAGAAGCTGGTACAGTATTCCCACAGGCCCTGCAGCTGCGCCCGCTGCATCGGCCAGCAGAAGGTCTCGTCCTGGTTCGATGAGAGGTTCAACCGGTCCATGCAGCCATTGCTGACAGTGCAGAACGCCTTCCTGGAGGAAGACGCCTATAATTGGTGGCTGGTGAGACCTGGGGCTGAGGGTGGGGCTGAGGGCGAGTAGGGGGGCGGATCCCGGCTGCAAAACGCTCGGGCCCCGGTGTGCACCTGGGGCCCTGCCAGGTGCGTAGCAGGATTCAGAATACCGGTCATTCGTTCATTCAACAACTATTTATTGAGGATCTGCTATATATAAGTCAGAGCAGGGGGATCTGTATTCGCTTCCTGTGTCTCTTGTAACAGATCATCACAAACTGGGTGACTGATAACAACAGACATGTATTCTCTCACAGATCTGGGGTCAGAGTCTGAAATCAGGGTGTTGGCGGGGTTGGTTCCTCCCGGAGGCTCCGAAAGAGAGTCTGTCCCATGTGTCTCCTAGCTCCTGAGGGTTGTGGCAGTCCTTCGAGTTCCTTGGCTTTTGGACGCATCCCTCCAGTTTCTGCCTCCATTTTCACAGAGCCCGGTGTCTCTGTCTGTCTGGCTGAGCCAGGCCAATGGAGACTTCATCCCTTCTTCCTCAGGGTTTCGGGAAACAGGAGGGCATGAGATTCGGGGCCCACAGCCGACCCAGTGGGCCTGAAGGAGTGTTAGGTGAGAACTGTGGGGTCCCGAGCTCCCATCCTGCCTCTAAGCTTCATATTCCCCGTTGGCTGATGGGCGTCAGTATCCCGGTTAGCGAAGGAGACGGAGCAGATGAAAGCTCTAGCAGGAATAAGAAGATGGGAGCAATCACTCCCGGGTCAGTTTACAAATTACCCACATGCCCCGCAAGCCAGGAGACTGAAGGCATCCGGCCACGTGGCTTCGGGAAAGGGCCCGTCCCTGGCTGGACCCACCACCCTCCATCAGCCTGCCGACCCGGTGGCCTTCGCCTCCAGTCTCTGTCCCAGACACCAGGACGAGGGTCCCTTCTTCCCCCGATGTGAGACAAGCCACATAGCCTGTCGAATCCTCCTGTCTATTTACTCAAACTCAGGAAGCAGGTGATGGTGCCCAGGGGAGCGTTCTGAAGGCAGAGGCAGCCTGTGGCCTCCTGTCCCTGGTCTCTGTCCGCCCCCCCACAAGGGGCATCTTCCCCTCCAACATCCGTGCTCAGTGCAGAAGTGTGCAATGCGGGCTCCCATCCAATGCCAAGTGCCACTTCTGGCCAGGTCCTGGCCAAGCTTTCCAGGCCCTGCCCCCTCGCCTTCCCCACACCCCCAAGGGGACGTGAATATTTCATCACCTCCATTTTGCTCTTCCCAGGCTCACCTGGCTGGGGCGGGGCACGTTCGGATCACATTCTAGTTAAAGGACACACTCTGGAGTCAGGCTGCAGTATGCAAACTGTCTTGGGGGCCCTCCCAATCCACTTCACCTCTCCAAGCCTCAGTCCTCTCATCTGTAAGATGGGTACCTGACACCACACATCTCATAGGACAGTCATGGGAAATAAATGAGAAAAACGCCTCTAAAGCTCTTGGCACAGGGCCTGGCATGTAAGAACCACAGAAGGCTGGCTTCCACCTGTGACCAGTTCTCAACGCCCAGCACAAGTGCTCCCTAAGCAACTGCTGCCCAGCTCTGACTTGCCCGCCCCACACAGCGCCTGGCACCTGATGGGGGCCCAGTGGTGATGGGTAGAATGAATGAATGAACAAATGTTATCAACCCTGGCAGAGGTCACTCATTCATTCAGCAAACATTTGTCCAGCAGATACTGTGTGTTATGCCTGTGCTTGCTGTTCTCATGTTGAGGGGGCCAGACACACAAGCCACCAGCATCTGGATCACAGTAAGGCCCGTGATGAGGGGCCAGTGGTCCTAAATACGTGGGTAAGGCCCCCCAGAAGATGCTGCATTGCGAGCTGGCCCAGGAGGAGCAAGTTCACCAGGCAGAGAAGGAAGGGAGGGCAGGAAGGAGAGCGAACCTCTCGCCAGCACGCTCAGGGGGCCCAACATGGGGTATGGAAGGCCAGCCATCATGCCTCAAGGCGGAACAGAGTCTGTGCTCCAGTTCTCACCCCAGAGCTCCCGTGGGATCGGGTGGAAGAGCAGGTGCAGGAGTGAAGCGCCCTCTCCCGGGCCGTGCTCTGAGCTCCAGCATGCCTCCTCCGTAAACTGGGCGCCCGGACGCCCCACTCGCCTCCCGCTGGTCCCAGCCTGCTGACATGATGGAGACCGCCTCCCGGAGAGGATTCTTCTCCCACTCCCCCCATCCCTCTGCAGACAGTGCCGCCCCATGTGCCTGCATCCCTGTCTCGGCCTCTGCTTCCAAGTGCTGCCCTAAGATGCTGCTTCCTCAAGGAGCCCAGAGGGTCAGTTGGCAGGCCCTTGTTGAGCGCCGATTGTACACAAAGAAACATCCCTGGAAACTAGTCAGGAAGACTGAGGGAGAGAGGGCATCTTAGAACTTGTCACCTTTCTCTCCTGTGTGTGTGTCAGCCTCAGCCGGCCTGTAGGACCTTCACTGTCATTTACAAAAGGCAGAGAAATCAGACTTTTCCTTCCCAGGGGAGACAGGGACATAGCGTTGACCTGCCCCTGCTACCCCGGCTGGTGAGTGATGCTCTGGGATTCTAAGCCGCAGACACACAACTCAGTTTTCCCACCCATGTTGTACTGGGCTCTGCCGTGGGTTGATGTGTTGATGTGCTCACCCCGTGGCCCAGACCCTTGCTCTGGGCCTCAGGCTCCCCTTCTGCCAACAAAGGACCAGAACAGATCCAAGACTCCGCAGAGTGTGGCCCACAGTGTGATTCTAGGTGATACGAGGGCAGGTCATTCTGGAACATGGCATCACAAGCGAGGAAGTAATTCAGGCCTTCATTCTCTTTCCATCTTTGCGGCGCAAGGATTTTAATTGGGCCCGATGTTTCACTGTGCTCCTCTCTAACACCTGTCAATCTTCCTGCCGACAGAGAGGTCTGCTCGCCTGCGCGAGCAACAGGATGGAGCTGGGATCAAGTAGCGTCGTTTTGTTTTCATCGTGTCGTACAATTATTTTTTTACTTCTGCCAGGTAACCCTTACTTTCCACTAGTGGTAGAGATGTGAATTTCCTTTGAAAATAAACTTAACTTTTTTTCTAAAGTGAGTCACTAAAGAAGAGAAAGTCAATAATCACCGGGCCAGGCATCAAGTTGATGCTGTGCTGTGCTCCCAACACATGTATCTTGCCAGCCTTGAGTCCTCCAGCCCCCGGGCCTCTGAGGCAAAGCATGCACACCTGTCACATAGTACGTGCACAGTAAAGCTTGTCGGGCACTGGATGAAAGAATGCCATGTCACTCCTTGATCCACCATACCGGGTCACGCTCTCCTGAGGTGATGACACAAACGGAGGGCTTTCTCTGGTCCTGAGCGCGTCTTCACAATGTTGGGGTGCACAGGGGCCTCCCTGGGCAGGGACCTCCAGGAGTTTCCTGCAGAGGAGCTTGGCTTGGCTACGGCCGTGGGCCCCAGGGGTTCACAGAGGAGTTCGTCCCTGAACCACCAGCAGCCACGTGGCCTGGGGGCTGTTAGAGATGCAGAACCTTGGGCCCAGCCAAGCCTCACTGAGTCAGGTCCACCCCTTAGCAAGATCCTGGGTGGTCACGCATTCAGGAGCATGGAGCAGCCCCAGGAGATCCTACAGAAGCACATGCTGGGGGCCGGCCCCGTGGCCAAGTTTGTGCGCTCTGCTTCTGCAGCCCAGGGTTTTGCAGGTTTGGATCCCGGGCACAGACACAGCACCACTCATCGGGCCATGCCGAGGCGGCGTCCCACATGTCACAACCAAAAGGACTTGCAACTAGAATATACAACTACGTACTGGGGGGTTTGGGGGAGAAGAAGAAACAGTGGCATTAAATACATTTCACTGTGTTGTGTAACCATCATCACTATCTGTACTCAGTATTTTTTCATCGACCCCAACAAAAACCCCACACCCAGTAAACCCTATCTCCCCCGACCACTCCACCCAGCCCCTGGCAACCTCCATTCTACCTTCTGTCTCGATAAATTTGCGATTCCAGCTACGCCATCTAAGTGGAATCGTGCAATAGTTATCCTTCTGTGTTGGGCTTATTTCGCTGAGCATATGGTCCATCACTTGTAGCAGAGATCCAGATGCCCTTCTTTTTGATGAGTGACTGATATCCCATTGTACGTACGTGCTACATTCTGTTTATCGCTTCATCCCTCAATTGACACTTGGGTGCTTTGACCTTTCTTTTGGCTGTTGGGAATAATGTTGCTGTGAACATGGGTGCTTAATGCTTAGGGGTGGAAATCCTGGGTCATATGGTAATTTATGTTTCACTTTTTGAGAACCCATCAAACTGTTTTCCCCAGTGGCCACGCCATTTTACATTCCCACCGGCAACGCACGAGGCTTCCAGATCCTCCACATCCGCACCAACACGTGTTCTTTTCCCTTTTTTTAATTCTAACCATCCCGGTGCGAAGTCTTGTCTGTGGTCCTGATGTTGTTGCCTGCGGCTCCCCCGTGGCAGGTGCAGTGTCTTATGCTAGAGGAGATGCTAGACGATTTTAACGAGAGGAGCCATCCGGGTCTCCTTGGTGTGCCTCTGCTTTGGGGACCCTGATTCCTTCCATCCCAGGTGGGGACCGGATGCCCCGGGATCTCCCTACACACGCTCTGGTCACTAATCTCCTAGACAATGGCCAAAGCAAATGCTAGCCTCTTCTTTCTCTCCCAGCCACTCCCCTGTCCCTGGAGCTGGGAGTGAGTGGTGGGACTCACCATAGCCACCTCCCCACCTCCAAACCCCGGATGGGGCTTTCCAAAGGTCAAGGGTCCAGGAATCTGGGTCAGGGGTGGTATTGTGGGAGAAGCTTTAAGGCAGGTTTCTAAAAGCCTGGGTTCGGATCCTGGTTTGGATTTGGGACACCTGGCTCCACCAATGTGGGCCTTCCTCATGTACAGTTGAAGTGGCACAACACTGTGGTGTGGTGACAGAGTCAGACGGAGGACTTCTTAGGAAATCTCTCCAGGTTCCACTCTGAATAGGGAAGTGAGCTGCGTCACCAGGCGTCACTGTGCCACGTGGCGGAGCTCCACCTGACGCAGTGGGAGGACGTGTCCAAGGAGGGTGTCACTAGGGTGACCGACTCATCTCCCTTTTAGCACCGGAAGTCCTGCCTCCAGGGAAACCCCTCCGACCTAGGCCAACCAGAATGGCTGGTCACTTTCAGGATAAAATCAGCCTTCGCCCCTGCCGGGGGTCAGGGAGGTCCTGGGGCAACTGCCCCTGCAGCTGGGTCTTAGAGGATGAAGACAATTTGCTAGGCAGACATCGGAGGCCTTGATGCATCCAGCACAGGGCTGATTCTGTGGCTGGAGCCCAGTGCTCCTGGGGCTGGCGGAGCCAAGGGGCGGGAGGGTGAGGGGAGCAAAGGCAGGGGAGGAAGGCACGGAGTGTCACCTGACCCTTCTCTCACGTGTCTTACTCAGATCAGCCAGGCTGATTATCTCAAGTGGCCGGAGCCGTCCCTAGCATGTAATAGGTGCTCAGTAAACCTTTGCAGAATGAATGAATGGTCCCTTTCCTTCCCATCTCCCTGAGTGATCCTGCAAGGGGAGGTGGCTGTCGGAGCCTCCTCCACCTCCAGGTGCCCAGCACAGAGAAGGGTACACAGGAGGAGCCCAGTGAGCAAGAGATAGGGGCTCAGGGCCCAGCAGCAGTGTGGCAGAGCCCCCCCCAGTCAGAGGGAGCACAGCCAGGCTGACCTGTCCCCTTCCATCTTGTGCCCACAGAGGCTCCAGCGGGAGAAGGAGCCCAGTAACCTCAACGACACCATCAAGGAGCTGTTCCGAGTGGTGCCTGGGAACGTGGACCCCCTGCTGGGGAAGAGGTCGGTGGGCTGCCGGCGCTGTGCCGTCGTGGGCAACTCGGGCAACCTGAAGGAGTCGTCGTATGGGCCGCAGATAGACAGTCACGACTTCGTGCTCAGGTGAGTGCCCGCACCCTCATCCCAAGCCCACCACGCTGCGCCCAGGGGCCCCTTGGCGTCGCAGCAGGCATCTTGGCTCAGGGTCAGAAGGTCAAGGTCCCAGTCCTGATGAGCCCAGACTTACCCGGGGACCCCAGGCCCCTCAGTGCCCCTCTGTGCCTCAATCTCCCTCTCCGTGCATTGCAGGATGGAGACGGACTAGCAGAGAGGAAGCCACGCATGGGAGGTACCCAGTGGGCCAGATGCTTGGCATCGAGAGGCCGGGCGAGAGGGCAAGATTAATTCGAAGACTCTTGCTTCCTCTTTAAAGTTCATCCCCATACCACAATCTAGGCCATAATACAACTGTACACTTTTAACCTAAAACCTATTTCCCTGTCACTCAGTAAAGTAGATATTCCGGGACTATGTCCCACGTCTCTCCGGGGTTCCTTGTCATCTCTACCACACCACTTACCCGACTCGGGGGCCCGAGTGCCCTAGCGTGAGAAGGACGAGCGGCCGTGGGGCTGACGACCCCCTGGACGCCTTCTCGAATGGTCTCCTATTTCTGGGATCTCTGACTTTATGTCCTCAGACCACTCCCCTGGCCTCTCGGAGTCTCAGTGTGCCTGGTGTCCAGTGGGAATGCCACGGTGACTGGAAAGAGTCAGGTTTGGGGTCAGACAGACCTGAGGTCAAAGCTGCCACTCAGTAGCTGTTTGTCCCGGGACAAATTCTTTGTGCTCAGATTCCTTCGACCATAAAATACCTACTGGACTCAATTATCAATAAGGTTTAATGAGACGTGTCACTTGGCCACAGCAGTGCTTTGCGCATAGTAGGTCTCGGTGGTGGCCATGGTTAGGCTCCCTTGACATCGTAAACTGGAAAGCCTTTGAACTCGTGCCAGATTGCCTCCATCGTACAGACGAGGAAATGGGGCCTGGTGGAGGAGGGACCGCACTTGAGGTCGCCCCGCAGGGTACGGAGCTAAAGGTGCCAGGCGATGCGAGGCGTGTCCTTCTCTCCCATCTCCTCCCAGGATGAACAAGGCCCCCACAGTGGGGTTTGAGGCCTACGTGGGGAGCAAGACCACCCACCACCTCGTGTACCCTGAGAGCTTCCGGGAGCTGGGGGAGAACGTCAGCATGGTCCTGGTTCCCTTCAAGACCACCGACCTGGAGTGGGTGGTCAGCGCCACCACCACGGGCACCATCTCCCAGTAAGTCCCCTGGGGGCATCTGGATGGATGCTCCATTGACTTGCCTGTGGCTGCCCCTGCTCGCTGTGCGATGCCTCCCGCCCCCGCCGTATGGTTCCCTGCTCCCCCCACAGCCCCTGCTCCTCCCGGCTTCCTCCTGGAGTGACGGGTGCCTCCCCACCCTCCGCCTCTGCCTGGCCCCTTTCCTCCATTTCTCTTAGCACATCTGAGCATCGGCCTTCCTCCCCCGGTGACTCCCGAGCAGACCTCCAATTTGTGCTTCCCCAAACCCTAGAAACTGCTCGGGAGGGGGGGCTCCCCAGAAAGGACTCAGCATGTCTGGGTTCTGACCCCTTCCTCGTCTCTGCAGTGCTCCCCAGTGAAAACGGCCGCCTGCCTTCAAACCGTCCAGATGGCGCTGGGTGGGCGGGGGCAGGCGGGAACCGGGGCGTCGAGGCCGTGAGCTCCGCATCTCCCTGTGCCGCCTGGAGGGGGCCTCGCGTCTCCTGAGCGCCCGCCGTGTCCGGGGCACCCCTCTCGACGTCCGCACGTGTGGTCACTCATTCTCCCGATGGTCACTGTTGCCCCCATTCTCCCAGGGAGGACCCTGAGGCCTGGCCTGCCCCAGGGGAACTGCACAGAGCCAGGCTCACCCCCGGGGCCGATTCCTGAGTCCTTACTCTTCCTGAAGAGAAGTGGCTTCGAGGGCCACATGGCCCCAAGCCTCCTTGTTAGGAACCCTGAGGGATGGGGCCGCAGGAAGCTAGGGAGCTGTGCTCTCGGGAGGGGCAGTGAGGGAAGCAGGTTGGGCGGAGGAGGAGTGGGGCGGGGCCTGGGCTCGGCGCCCCTCCCCTGCCCAGTCCCCCCAGCTGGGGGGCGTGAACTGCCCCAACTAGATCCTACATGAGGCCAGGTGGCCAGGCACTCACGCCTTCACCTCCGGGGCGTGTATGACCTTGCAGACGAAAAGGGGGCCCTGGGGGCCTCGTGAGCCGGCGCCCGGCAGTGGGGCTGGGGCTCTGGCCTCGCTGCGCTCGTTCAGGCTGTGCAGAGGACCGGGGGCCAGTGTCCCTTTCTTCACTTTGCTGGGAGAAGGGGCCTGAAGCAGCGGAAAGTCCTGGAATTAGCCGAGACCGCCCTCTGGTGGCTGTAAAGGGCGGCTGCTGCGGGACGAGGTTTCCCAGGGAGAACGAGGGAGCCTCCCCGGCTGCCCCACCCCGTCTTGGCGACACCCCACAGGGGCATGCAGGCCCCTCCCCACCTGACCACCCGCTCCTCTCCTCCTGCAGCACCTACGTGCCTGTGCCCGCGAAGATCAAGGTGAAACAGGACAAGGTGAGTCCCGGCTCAAGCCCTTGTCCCCTGAGCTCAGGCGCATTTTTAAGGGTCCGCGCGATGACAGAGAGCGCCATCTCTCCCCTCTCGCTGGCGTCCGGCTGCGGGGAGCCCCGAGCCCCCAGGCTGGCGGAGGGTAGCCCCCACTGAGCTTCCCTGCTGGAGGGAATCCCATACGTGGAAAGTTTGTTCAGGTGGGGACCCCAGAGCGGCCGCATCCCCCGGGAGCTTGTACACATGCAGATCCTCCAGCCTACCCCAGACCCGCTGAATCAGAAGCCCTGGGCTTTTCCACGCCCTCCAGGGATGCTGACGCCGGCCACAGTTTGAGACCCGCTGCTCTGGTGTGAGCTTCTCAAAGGCAGACCTTGCCTCCTGTGTCTCCTTATCTCCATCTTCCCCAGCGGGCCCTGGTATGGGATTGGCCAAGGCATGGGCAAAGGGCAAAAGGATGAAAGAAGTGAAGTGTCCACTACACTGGTCCTTTGTACACATTATCATACTTAGATGGGGAGATCAGGTCAGAGAGGTCAAGTAAGTTGCTCAGGGACACACAGCAGTTCTCCATATGGGTGGAACTGAAGTTCTCCCCATGCCTCCAGCAGCTGCCTCTTGCATGGTGCTGTGCAGCCAGGGGTATAGATGTGAATCTATAGGGCGGGGCTGGTGGAAGGGAGAGTCTCCCAGAGATGCACTAGATGGAGGCCGGGCTGAGAAAGGAACTGGGAGAGACCTGTATGATCCCCTGCTCAGGTCCCTTCCTAGACTTCTGGACGTGCACGCCCTCTGCTGCCTGAGAAGTCCCCTTCACTGTCCTCAGGCAGCTGTGTGCAGTGGAACCAAGGCCAGGCCTGGCACCAGCACACCTCCCAGCTCAGTCTTCACAGGCTGTGTGACATTGAGCATGTTACTTAGCCTCTCTGAGCCTCGGTTTCCTCATCTGTAACACAAGGAGAGGGAAAGCTAGCACATAGGGTCATTTTTAAGGACTGAAGTTCATTCAGGCCTGTATCAGGGAGGACGGGTGGCTCAGTGCATGTGTGTGACAGGAGTATCCTTGTCCCCACTTCCTGCTGTTCCCTGGAACCTCCATGTGCAGCCTCCTGTCTGGCTTCCTGGCTTCATTTGGTGGTTGTTCAGATGTCACCTTCTCACCCCAGGCTTTATCCCCTTTCTTTGCTTAGTTCTTTTCCAGCATCCTCTGTCTTCATGATTAAGGTTACTGCTCATCTTTTCCCCCAACAACATAAGCCCTACAAGGCGGGGCCATTTTTCGGTTCTGCTCACTGCTGGGTCCCCTGTGCCCACAGCAGTGTGTGGCACCTAACGGGGACTGGGGGCTGGGTATCCTTTGCCAACCACCTCATTGTGGGCCACCCTCCCCTCCCACAGATCCTGATATACCACCCGGCCTTCATCAAGTACGTCTTCGACAACTGGCTGCAGGGCCACGGGCGGTACCCGTCCACCGGCATCCTCTCGGTCATCTTCTCCCTGCACATCTGTGACGAGGTGGGCCGCCCTCTCCCCTGTGCCCGCCTGGCCGCTGGGGGACGAGAGCTCCTCATCGCATGATCGCAAGACAGGGCTGAGGGCGTGGGAGTCAGGCTGACCTCAGACCTCTTTCCAGGCCCCAGCCTAGCCCGTCTCTTCCAGAAGCTCAGATTCCTTATCTCTGCAGAGGGGCCTCCAAGGCCTCTCTCATCGGGTGTTAGAAGGAGCAGCAGGGTTCTAGGAGAATGTTCTCGGGAGCAAGAGTTCTGGCTCATTCTGTGTGAGCTCCCAAGGCAGAGCCAGGACCAAGGGGTGGCAGCTCAGATCTGGGGGCAAAATAAAGGAGGAGACTGTCGTAGGGAAGCTGTCAAGGCTGCAGGTTGGATGGCGGGTGTTCATTTGCATCATCTATGGCACCGAACCCCAGCACCTAGGCCACACCGCGGCCCAGGATTTTCACCAGGATTTCTGAGAGTGGGGGCCGTGCCCCAGGGGTTCCAGTATTCAGCGAGATTGAGAACCTGTGGTCTTGGCAAGCAGGCACTTCCCATCATGCACTGGCCTCCCCATCCGCCAGCCTGTGCCCGGTGTCCATCCATGACCTGGGGTGCTTGCTGCCACCCTGGCCAGAGGGGCAGGAGGGGGGCCACAGTGCCCACCCCCCCTTCCTCCCTGGCTCGGGGTTCAGGGGGGCACGCAATGTCCCTTCTTGTCACATGCAGCCCCCTTCCTGGCTCATGGTTGGACGTCTCAGGGAGAGGTCAAGACGGTGGCAAGGCAAGCCCATCCCCTCTGCCTCGGTTGTTCTGTCACCAGCCCCCCGTCTCTTCAGCCAGAAACCTGGGCATCCGTCCCAGAAACCATATCTCCCTATCGTCTCCACCCCCACCCCCCAGCCTGCTGGTCACAGACGCGTGGGGTTCTGCCTCAGAAACCCTGCTCCCGTCTCTTCCTTCCTGCTCTGGGGCGGGCCCGTGTCCATGCTGACCTTGACTGCAAAGGCTGCCCCTGCCACAGAGCTGTCTTCGGCCCCTGTGGGTCCCCCCGCTCAGCAGCCTAGGTCACATTCCCTCACCCTGACAGCCCCTCCCGTGTGTCTTCTTGGCCATCTTCTGCTCATTTTCCCAGACCCAATTCAAATGTCACCTGCCCGGACGAGCTCTCTCTGACCTCTCCGGTCATCGGCCCCTCCCTCTCCGTGCTGCGGGAGCCCTGACATTAGCCCCTGGCCCTCATAGACCACTGTGCTTGTCATGAGTTGTAAGCACCCAGGGCTGAGATGCGACCCCTAATTTGCCACCGGTGGTGCCTGACGAAGGTCAGCCTGCACTCTGACGTGTTCAGCCAGTGCTTGGCACAGACTGAGTGCTCAGTAAAGGCTTGTCATGTGTAAGAAAGGCCCTTCGCCCAGTGGCCAGTGGGGCCTCTGGACCAGAAGCATGTTAGCCTAAGCGAAGAAGAGCTGAGCACCTGGCACCTGCCCCATGGTGGTGGGTACTCTTGGCCCCATTTTCCAGACGAGGAAAGAGAGACTCAGAGAAGCGCTTTGGCGGCACCCGCGGGGTCTACAGCAAGTGGCAGGGCCGGGATCAGGCCGGCCTGCTGGGCTTCACCGCCCTGCCATCCACTCCACCCCCTCCCTCCCTCCCTAGCCCCTCAAGCCTTGGAGAAGAGGTCGTCCCTGCCCCAGAGGCTAGACCCAGCGCCCTCAGGGCCACCCACATGCAGCAGCCTCCCACTGTGCCTTCTGGCACTGGAGCACACTTTTACTTAACTCGCTTTGGCCTCACTAAGCCACTGGGTGTCCCAGGACCCTAGAGAAGGGTCAGTCTGTAGGGGTCCCTGGGGGTGGCAATTACAGATTCGGGCAGGCCCTCAGGCTCCTTTCTTAGAGGTTCTGCGTGCGGTCCTCTGTCTGGGTCTCACCGTCGCTCTGCCCTGCAGGTGGACTTGTACGGCTTCGGGGCAGACAGCAGAGGGAACTGGCACCATTACTGGGAGAACAACCCATCGGCGGGGGCTTTTCGCAAGACTGGGGTGCACGATGGGGACTTCGAGTCCAACGTGACGGCCACCTTGGCGTCCATCAACAAGATCCGAATATTCAAGGGGAGATGACACTGCTGACACACCAGAGCGCGCCTCTCGAGGGCCAGCCCCAGCCTCTCGCCGGAGCCGTCCCGTCCCGGGAACTTCGAGGGCCAGCCTGAGGGGTGTGCCCGGGTGCCCCTGGCAGCCCCTTGCACCCCGACATTTGGCAGCATCTACTCATCAAGGTTGCCGGGCCCCACCAGGGCTACAGAGCAAGTCTCAGAACTGGTCTCGGGAGGGGAGAAGCCCCTTGCTGCCGTCCCGGGCTGGGGGAGGCGGGGAGAAAGATGGAGAGGTCTAGTCTCCAAACGCTGAGGGATCGGGGGGTGCAGAGATGGAAGACTCTCGTATTCCGAAGGAAAGGACGGCTTCCCAGGGGCAATGGTCCTGGCTGACACTCAGATTCTCACAGGGATGTTTCTGAGTGAGGACCACCTCCAGGACAGAGCCACGTTGGGCAACGTAGGCACTGGCCCGAGGTGACACCTTTCTTTGTACGATGCCTGCCCTCTCTCTCCCTTGACGTGACAAGCCTGTCTCCCCTTTCTTCCCGAAACTTATTTATGGTGGCCAGGAGCGGCACCCCACCCTGAAGTCTTCGTAGACCCTTGGCAAGGTGTTTCTGACTCCAGCAGATGTCTTCCCATGCTGACATTCCCTCGAGTAATCAATCTTTGTACTTACGGCTGAGAGCAGGCCTGACTATTTCTACGTGCCTTTGTATTGGGGGGAGAGATGTACGCATTGGCTGAAATGAGGCACAAGCCCTCACTCAGGAAAGGGGACCCCCAGCAACAGCCCCCCATGGCTCCATAGCTGGGGGCATCTTTCCTCGTTTCCGGAGCCAGAGCCTGAGTTGGAACAAAGCTTGGAGGACACTCGCCGTGTCTGGAAGGTCACTCTCATTTCACAGACTGTTGGAGTCGGCGCCCTTCCGAGGCCACCCAGAGCGCCTCCAGCAGCCCGCATTTCCCCCAAGGGCCCGAGCTTCGGGCCAAGTGCCTGCTGGCCACCTACGCAGTGTCCTGGCGGTCGTGGGGCCGTCGTAGGAAGGTGGCCGTCAGAGCAGGAGATGTCATACCTCATCTTCTCACTGCCCGCTGCTCTTCCTTCCTCATCAGCCTTCCTGATTATTTATTGATTTTTTTTTTTAAATTCAGCTGACATCATGTGCACTTTGTGGCTCATCGCTGGTCCTGGTGTTTTAATTCAGCTTGCTCTTGCCTCACCCAGCAGCTGGGGAGTGGGGAGCTTAAAGCGAGGTTTGTGGGAATCCTCAGACTTGGGGTTTTGGGGTATCTAGGGCCCGGGGGCTCACTGGGGGGCAGATCCTGGGGTGTCAGCTTGGTTTGCAGAATGCTTTGAACTCCCTTCCCTTCAAGCCTCCCTTCCTTCTTTCTCATTGTCGACTTGGATTAAGTCTCAGGTTAGGAATCTCCAAAACTCAGCGGAACCCGCTTGGGGCCCGGTGGGGAGTGGAGTCACAGGCACAGGAGGATAGTGATTGTTGGCTCCATGACTGACATTTAATCAGAAAAGCCCCTGTTCCTGTTGAGAGCATTTCCTAAAAGGCCACTGCTGCTTTGGGGACAGGTGACAGCTTCCTGGTGAAACGTGACGGGTGTCAGTCTCGGAACCAAGGGGCCCACCTCCTCCCCTCCCCCAAGTGCTCCAGCAAGTCCTGCCCTCCCCAGCCTCAGTTTCTCCCTCTGCAAATGGGGAGGGAGGAATTATGGGCGCTCAGGGGTCACTGATGGCATCATGCAAATCAAAGGGGCCCCAGATATTGCATGCCACGTCTGCTTTTTTTCCCCCAAGTCTGTGCATCTGAGCATTTTCCTGGGGACCGGTGCCGTAGCTCTTATTAGATTCTCAAAGATTTAGAATCCAGAAAGTGTTTTTCTTTTAAAAAAATGTTCCGGCTTTAAAATCCGTCAAAACTTAAGCTTCTCTTGACTGATCAAGGCTTGTCAGTCGCTATGAGGTCACCATAAATCCTCGGAGCCCAGAGCTCAGGGCCGTCCTTGACGGAGGAACTCAGCGTGCATCTGCGCCCTGGCTGGTCGGTCCCAGGGACACATCTTGAGAAAAACGGACACCGAGACGGGGAGCAGCGGGGACTCCTGAGTTCTTCCCCTCTCCTGCGAGCTGAGTCTGTTCAGGGATGTCGGGCTCAGAGTGAGCAATCTGCTTCTGGGCTTTGCCAGGCCAGAGCAGGTCCACAAAGGGAGGACCTGTCCACGGAGGAGCTGCACGCCCCCCGGGGCTACCATCTGGTCCCCGTCCCGTCTCTCCCTCCCTTGCACTAGGCTGTCCATGCTGGGAGATGTCTCCCAGCCTGCAGAATCCAGCTCTCCCATTTTGCAGAAAAACGTGGCCCCGGGAAGGGAAGTGACTTGGAAGAGTGACCCGATCGTGGCAGACAGCACAAGTCAAATAGGTTCTGGCAATAGGACGATGTGACTGGCTCCGTGTTGAAAACGTCTGGAGGTGGGCTTTCCCAGCTGGGCTCCATCCAGCATCTCCAAGAGCTGTAACCGGGTGTGGGTGTCTGGCTCTGCCTCTCAGCTCTGCACTTCCTCCCGGCAAGCTGTAGCCCCTGCCACGTCATACCATCTCTCCAGTGGAGGAGACGACCCTGCTCTTTGCCCGGGCCCCAGCGGACGTCTCACTGGCTCCGCAATGGACACTCACCTGAATAAGAGCTGTCACCGTGGCTGGGATTAAATGCATCGATTGGTTTAAGCCAGCTGGGGCCCATCCCTGGGTAAGGGTGGCTGAGAATCGGACAAGAGTGTTTCCCGCAGGGCGTGCCATGGGCAGGAGAACAGATGTGGACAGGCCTTCCCCTGTCCAGCACACCCAGTGGTAGGGAGCAGAGAGTCCCTGCCCACAGTCTCAGCAACAAGAGCTCCCAGCAGCGTCACAGCCTTCGGTGGCCCCCGAGTGAGCCAGGAGGCTGATTTTCTTAAGGTGGAGCCGCCTGCAGCAAAGCCAGCACCTGCACCCACATCCCCCTGGAGCCCTGCCCTCGCCCACCTGCTAGGGGAGAAAGGAGGGCGGATTTGTAGCCTCTGACTCCCGGATCCATCGGGAGCAGAGAAGAACGTTCTTAAATTGATGCCTTTTGGACCTCTGGCTTCGTGAGGTATCGTCCAGCAAGCCACATGGGCTGGGCCTAGAGGGAGCAGCCAGAGCCAAGAGAATAGGACCTAAAATACAGAAGCCAGACGGGAAGGTGGAGAGGGCAGTTCTGGTAGCAAGAGGCTTGATGGCATCCCAGTGTCTGCTGCAGCCGGAAGGGGCTGTGAGAGGCTCATTCTACCTTGACGTGGACTGGGCCTCTGGTCCAGGGTGGGATGGAATCCCAGGGAATGTTCAGAGCTGTGAGGTTTGCTTTAACTCTTCTCTTCAAGGCAGCCTGAACACAAAGGAAAATGGAAAACCGAGAGAACTCACGGTTCCTCACGTGAGGATGATCGAAAATGCTTTCTCCAGGGACGGCCACGCCCTGAGTGGCCGCTGTCCAGGGAAAGAGGGCTGGATGCTGGCCACGTGCCGCCAGGAACCAGCCACTGTCCTCGCCTTTCCAAAGAGCTCGGTGCTCTTACTGGGTTTGTGGCCATCCTCCCCTGTGGTCTGGGCTAACAGGTTTTCCAGATGGCATCAGCTTTCCTCCTCTTGTTTGTGATAAAACATCAGCTCTCCTGCCCCTGGGGCACAACGTGACACCTCTGTGCAAAGAAAGGAAGAGGGATGTTGGAGGAACAGCAGAGACAGGCGTCTCAGTTTGTCAACATCAGGGCATCAGCAAGGTTTTTCATAGCAAAAGAGCGCCCCGTTTCCTCCAAACCGCCAGTCTGCTTCCCGCCTCCTGTATTCCCTCCCAGCCCATCAGAGGTCTGTAGTCCTGTTGAACTTGACCCCATTGCTTAGCTTCTCTCATAGTACAGAACTGCCACTTGTGGCCCCCCTGCTGATGGCTGGAGCCAGATGCCGGCTCTACCCGGGGTGTCAGGAGCCCCCGCCCCGTAGGAAGCCTGTGGGGCACAATCGCGTTAGCACGTCACTGAATTCACGTCCAAGCCAAATTTTCCTGAGCACTTTCTCTTCTTTGCAATCGTGTTGGGTTGTTTGTTGGTGTTTGAAAATTTGCTTTCTTACCCCCTACCCCGCACCCCGTCCTCGCTCCGCGTCTTGCAGCCTAGCGTTAAGCTGGATGCGTTTTGAATGAAGTTACCCAGAGTCTGCCTTCCTGGGCCTCTGCTCTGTTTTATTTATTGTTGAACATTTCCAATGATCCGAATCAAGTGAATAAAAAAAGAGCTATTTTATTGTCTGGCTGTGTTGGTTGTTTTCCTAAGAGGGCCCTACGCTGGTGCTGCCCCTCGCTCTTTCCACTCGGGAGATCTTTTCAGACCTAAAATGGCGCAATGCCTCGCCTCCTGAGGGCCTCCTGGGTTAGTGTCCGCCCCGACCAAGTGCCCGGAGGTTTAGGAGATGGGGAGTCAGCCTCTCCCCAAACGCAACTGTGTGACAGTGGTGAGTTCGCCTAACTTCTCTGAACCTCAGCGTCCTCCTCTGTCCGTGGATGCCACAGTACTGGCCATCAGAGCAGGTGTGAGCCAGAATAAAGCATCTCAGGAGGCCCGAGGAGACACAAGCCGGCTGCTCTGAGCGTTTGCAGAATGAAATCACCTTGGCCAGGGCCTAATGTGGGCCCAGTTAGTGTCGATCCTTTCCCAGTTGATGGCCACATCCGTGGATGGACACGAGTCTGGTCCAGAGCTGGCACGAATCTCTCATTTGTTTGTTTTTTCCAATAGATCCAGAAATCCAGTCCTGGGACTCAGTAACATAAAGTTGGTATAAATGATAATACCTCCCAGTTCGTGTGGCTTCACAGTTTGCACAGCCCTTCCCCTGGCGTGGTCTTGAGCTTTCACAACAGCCTGTAGGGCCCGTGGATGCTCGCCAGGTTTCCACGTGAGGAAGCAGGTACAGTTAGTCAGTGGAGGGCAGAGGTGGGGGCAAAGCCAGCCTTCCCTCTCCAGGTCCGGGCTCCCTGTCACGGCTGCCTCCCAGTTCCTCTGTGCTCGCCCAGGAGGACGCCTCCTGAGTTCATTTGAGAAGTTCATCTGGGTGACCTTCTGGAGGCAGCCCCCAGAGGCAGGTCAGTGCAGAGAGGAACACAGGTGCTCTGGAGCCAGGCTGAGTGAGTGTGAGCAAGATACTTAACCTCTCTGTGCCTGGTCTCCATATGGATAAAGTTGGGATGATGGAGGACCTACCATATAAGCATGCACTGAGCATTCAGTGAGTCCCACCATGCTAGGGTCTTGCTCTCATCACTTGTCATCACAGTCCCCACTGGCTCCACTCCATCAGAGACTCAGCTTCCCCAGTCCCTTCCTGGCTGGTATCACATACAGCTGCAATATGGGCAGGCGGCCACGAGGGGGCGGCACATGCAGCCTGGCCCCCCCTAGCAAAGCTCAGTGGGCAGGGGTTCCCAGGGGCTGCACCACCCTCACCCCCCACAAATGCAGGTCCTCCAGGGTTTGGTAGTGGGGACCCTGGGACATCCTCCTGGGAACACCCCTCTGGCTGCTCCAAACGCACACCTGATGGTTCAATGAAGAGCTAGTGGAATCAAAAAAGTTTCTGAGCCCAGGGCTTCTCATTCCTGTCTGTTTTATGACGTGACGGCTCTTAGACACACGGGAGTGAAAGGAGCGTGTCTGAGCCCCATTGTCCATCCTCCAGATTCGACAGCCATTACTGTTTTTCACACACACCCCCTCATCTTTTCTTTCCCTTCCTTTTTCCTTGTTCATTTCCACCGTGTTAAAGCATCCACCATCGGCAGTTGCTTTGCCCCAATGAGCCTGAGTGAGCACCTTGGACACGTGCCTGTCCTGTCGCGCTGCAGTGTCACCAGCGAGATGGAGGGTGTCCCCGGGTCCTCAGATGCCTTTGGCGGCTGGTTTATTTGCACCAGGATCACTACCAGCCGTGCCACGGAAAGATGTTATGCATATATTCAGAGGTCTGTGCTTCCCTGAGTGAAGAGGTCATGTGAGGTCCAGGACCTCTGTGCTCTCGGGGCCTGAGAGGAAGTGCCCCCGACAGACTAGCGGGTCCCTCTGCGTCTGCAGCTGCTTCCTTCACAGACTCAGCACCTACTAAGCACAGGCCCCCCGGGGCTCAGATTCGAGCACCCCTCCCTCATTAACCTCCATCTGTAGGATGAGGATGATGATGTGTTCTTTGCCCTGTCACTCTCCCTCCCTTAATGGCCACCTGTGGGCCGGTCCAAGCCCTGGAGCCCCATCCACGTGTCAGAAGCCACAGCCCTCCTGGTCATCTTCAGCTGAAACACAGGGTCCTCATGGCATGGGCAGGTTCCAGGGCACCTGCTTCTCGGAGACACTGGGCATCCGGCCACACCTGACCCTTGTGAGCACACAGAGACTGTCTGTGCACAACTCCAGGCCCACTGCTGTGGACTGAAGGGTGCCCCCCAAATTCATATACAGAGGCCCTCATTCCCAGTGTAGTGGTGGGTGGAGGTGGGGTCTTCAGGTGGTGACTGGGTACAGTGAGGACATGAGGGTGGGGCCCGCATGATGGCATTGGCGTCCTTGTAAGAAGGACTCCAGAGAGCTTTCTCCCCCACTCCGTGTGGGGACGCAGCGAGACAGCGGCTCAGGGAGGCCACTTCCCAGCTGGGCTGTGGGAAACACAGCGCTGCCCCTTCTCTTCCCCACCTCGGCCTCCACGGGGCTCGCTTTTCAGGCTGGCCTGGCTGCTGCAGGCAGGAGGCCGCCTCCGAGGGTGGGGAACAGTCAGCTCAGTTGGATGAGATGAGCAAGAGGGAACTGGATGTTTTGCTGCCGTGTTAAGTCTTCAGCTTGACCCAGAGTTAAATTAGCATTGACTACGACTGGCTCCTGAATCTACCTCCCCAGTAGCTCGGAGCCCACATTGGAAAGCGGGGATTGAGGCCCTGAGACCCCAGCCTCTTGGAGACAGAGACCTGGGCCATGTCAGGCTATAGAGCATCGCGGCCGTGGGGCGGGATGGGGACGTTCAGGCAGGTGAGTGGGCGGTCCAGGAGGAGGAACCAGGCAAGGAGGCTGGGAGGAGCTGGCGGAGGCCCCAGGCCCTGGGGCTGTGTGCTGTCCCCAAAGCCCTGGGCGAGATGACTTCAGGGAGAAATGAGACCTCATGGTGCCTCCTGTCCCCAAGAGGTGGCGGCCTCAGGGGGAGTCTGGGAGTGGAAGCCAGGCTGGAAGACCTTGGGAGTTACAGGAGAGGAGCAGGTGAGAGAGCGGAGGCAACTCCAGTCGTATCCCGGGAGGGGAGGGAGAGGTCTGGAGCTAGAGGGGGAGAATATTTGCTCGATACTTGATCATGGGGGGGGACGTTCCAAGGAAAGAGACTGGAGCAGAGATGGAGCTGGTGCAGAGGGGAAGGGAAAGGAGGCAGGAGAGAGAAGGGATAAGGGATGGAGCAGGGTCCCCAAGAGGCGAGAAGGCCTGGAGGAACCCCCACCTCCATTACAAGACGGGCCAGGCTGGGGGACTGAGGTGTGGGCAGCTTTAGTGGCACGAAGTCATTGCCATCTGACAGCTTCGTTTTCTCCCCTGGGGTCAGGGGAGGCAATATGCCCAGAGTGAGGAGGAGGCAGGAGGAGACAGGGACCAATGAGAAGGGTTTTCCTGTGGGTACCGGGCAGGCTGACTGTGAAGACGGAGTTGGGGCAGCCGGGGTTGGAGAGGATGAATTTAGGGGGACCCCATCTGTGGAGCCGGGCGCCTTTGCTCAGCAGCCTTCCAGGTACAGGGAGGGGAGGGGGGTCCGTGAGGAGGGAAGAACCAGGAGGCATGGGAGATGAAGACCCTAGGAACGGACTGGCTGAAGTGAGGGAGTGACTGGAGTCCTGCTGCTGTCAGGACACAGGACATTTACAGAAACCACCTTGCAAGCTGGAAGGCTGGGAGGCTGTGGGCCCCAGATGTCTGGGTGAGCGGCCTTCAAGATGGAGCAGTTCCACTTGATGGAGAGAAGGTGGAGCGAGGAAGTGGGGGGTGGGCAGTCACCCAGCGTCCAAGAGGGCAGGTGCTGTGCGTGAGCTCCACAGGGACACCAAAGTCATTGAGATGAGGGCATAAGTTGAGTAGAAATGCACTTAACCAATATGCAAAGTCTGCCAGGAAGGAGGGAAAGTAGGCAGCAAGGTGGTGGGTACAGTGATGGGTAAAGGGGACATGCAAGTAGCCAGATGCCCAGATGGCTTGTGCAGAAAAGAAAGGCTTGGGGGCGGGGGTGTTGAAGAGGCGAGAAGTCCAGAAGCTTCTGTGTGAGCCAGTGGTCACCCTGGACACTGCTGCTGGGAGCTGGACAAGAGCAGCCATGGGCTGGGATGGTGGCAGCGTCCTCAGGACCCCCGGGCACATCTCACAGGGCAGGCAGCCAGCCTGCCTCTGCAGCCAGGGACACCCATGATGCCACATGCCTGGCACACATCCTGACACAGAAGACCTAAGCAAAGGGTTGTGATTGCTGTCAATTCAGAGTATCCTTTTTGGAACCCTCGGAAGGGGTGCTTATGGGTGTTCTGTTGCTGGGGAGAGTTGAATGCCCTGTGGGCGTCTTCAGTACACAGATGTCCAGGTTCAACTTTCTCTGTTGAACTTCCAAGAATTCCGAGAACTCCCTCCCCTCCGTGTTTTATAACCATTTGGTCTGGCTGTCCTGGAACTTTGTCCAAAACAGGGAGCTATAGGTGGTGTAGGTTTGTAGATGGTTGGAAGATTTCTTCCCTCTGTAAGCCCCCCAAGGAGAGGGCTTGGCTGGATCTTGGGCACCCACAGGTCCTGGGAGCCAAAGACCCGGAGCCAGACATGGAGCTTCTCCGTAAAGTGGGAATGACGATTCCTGATCTGTCTGCCTCGTGGGATTGTGTGAAAAACGAACATACTTTTTATGGATGCATCCACTTCATTGGACAAATATGTACCGAGGGCCACTGGGCACTGGGAACGGAGAAGACAAGTTCTCTGCCATCAGAAGGTCACCATCTAAAGAGGGGGACAGGCAGACAGCCAGACAGCAGCAATGCCCGTAAAAAGGAGATTATTAATAATAGCCGTGGCGCCCTTTCGCACGCCATCAACACGGGCTAAGTGCTTTGCCCTCATTAATCTCAGTTAATCCTCGCGACAGTCCTGCCAAGAGGGACTATTCCCACTGGAGGAGAATTTAAGGAGGAAACTGAGCCTCTGAGAGGCGGAGTAACTTACCAGCGAGGAAGGGGTGTCGCCAGAACTTCAAACGCAAGGCGCTGTGTTTGAGTCCTGAGTGATGATGATAAATGCTCCGTTCCCCACGAGAGCAAGGGGTCAGAGGACTCTCAGCTTTGCTCCAGACTGAAGCACTTTGAAGATGAGCCCCCACGGGCTGCTAGGCCATGGTAGCGCCCAGAATGGACGCTGAGCTGACAAAAGGTTCATTCTGACCTTGGCCAAGAGCGCTGACCTGGCCGCCTGGTGATGACGGCCACCAGAGGGCGCAATGGATCCACCTTCAACCAGACTTCCCAACAGGGTTTGGTTGGGACCCAGAAAGCTGAGAAAACGCACACAGCCATGTGCAAGGTCAGACGCTGAAAAGACTTGGCATTAGATATTATCAAGTCCAACACCCTCCAGAGAAGGAGACTGATACCTCTCCCACTCAGCCAAGGGCACTGGGTCAAGAGGAAAAGTCTGGGCCCAGCTGGAAAAGATCTAAAGCCCAAGCAAGTGTGAATTGGCTGAAAAGCTTTACGTGGCATTGCATTGTCATACCGCATAGCTGGCCCGGCCGGAGATGGACCAGACCCCGGTACTGGGCAGAGCGCTCAGTTCTGCAGGCGCAGTAAAGATAGACGCCTCAGGGCAGACCCTGAGGAAGGACCCCAGCAACAGAGGGCGGTGGAACCCAGGCTGCTCAGCCTCGTCTCTGTCAATGCCTTCTATTACCTGAAGGGCTGTGCATGGACGAGGAGCTTGGTGCGTTCCAGGCAGCTGTTACTATTATCTTCAGCTGGCTCCTTCTGTGCAAGCCTGTTCCTCCCCGTGCAGACTCTCCAGAGCCAGCATGAGCTGCTGTCTCGTGGGGGGACGTGAGCTCTGTCCTGGGAGCTGTCTGAGCAAAGCCTGGAGGACCACCTTTGGGAGATGCTGGAGGGCAATTTGGGTGGCAGGGAAGACACACTGGGGAAGGCGGGTAGACCGTGCAATGAATCCAAGCCACTCCGCTCCAGCAGGCTGCCCTGGTGGCCGCTCCCACACGCTGCTTCTGGTGCCTCCATTTCCAAATCTATAATCTGCATATTGGAGGTCCTGGACAAGATCTGTACGTCTCAAGCTTTTCCATCCAAAGACCCCTGATACCCAACTTGCCCAAGCAAAGTCCCCCACAGCAGTCTCCTGAGGCTCAGAACAACTCTTTCTTCCCTTCCCGTCCCAGGCACATAGTACACACTCGAATAAAACTCGTGTTGGCTGACTAGTAGGTCTCTGGGGATTTATTCTGCTTAAATAGAACGGAAGCTCACGTTTATGGACTATCTCTCTCCTCGGTGTTTGTGTGGTGGAACTCGCCTGCCTCTCACACAATTCTGGGGGCGGGTATCTTACCGGCATGCACGTTTTACAGATCAAAAACACAACAGCAGCAAACAAACATGAAGATAGGGGAGAACAGATCGGTGGTAACCAGAGGGGAAGGGGTGGGGAGGGCGAAAGGGGTAAAGGGGCCCCTGTGTATGGTGGCGGATGGCAGCTAGACTGTTGGTGGTGAGCATGGTATAGTCCATGCAGAAGTCGAAATATAATGATGTTACCTGAAATTTATGTAATATTATAGACCAATGTGACCTCAATTAAAAAAATAATAAATAAAAACAAATTTTTTTTAATTCCGAGAGGGAAACCATCTTGCCCAGGGTCACACAGCGCCTCAGCAGTGGACCCTGCATGTGGACCAGATGCTCAGGCTCTGAGCTTACATTCTGAACCCTTACCCTAGGCTCCTCTCAGTGTCCCCCGAAATAGCTGTCAAATGCACCTTTGAGGCCCCTGAGGCTGTGTGAGGCACAGCAGAGGACCAACTCCTGGAGAGAAAAGATGCTGGAAATGATATAAGTCACGACTAATGATTATGTGTGCTCCATCCCTCACCAAGGCCATGAGGACAGGGGACTGTCCGTTTCGCTCTAAACTGAAGAATTTTGGAGGTGTGCCCTGTGGGCTGATTTCTTATGGACGAGCCAACTCAGTCCAGGGAATGACAAGGGCTGCAGAAGGTTAATCTTTACCTTGGCCAAGAGCACTGACCAGACCAGGCAGGAGGGGTGCAGCAGCACTGGTCCAGCTCAGAAAGGAGAGGGGGGTCACACCCAGCTGGGTGCTGAGGGTACAAGAGGAGTTTACCAAAAAGAGGAACGGAGGGAAAGGGCCTCCCTAGCTGCAGGGCCAGCACTCCTCCTGTGGTTTCCACCGCCCACCTCCTTCCCCTCTGATTCCTTCTCAGGCCCTTTGCGGCTGCCCCATCCCCCACTCCATCTTCAAACATCTGGGCTTCCCAAGACGCCATCTTTGGCCCTCTTCCTACAAACTACATTCACACTTCTCCTGGCTGCTGGGGTCACATTCCCTCTTTTTTCCTCTCCCGTCACTCAGGTCCTCATATCCATCTTCTAAATATCTTCCCTTCCACATCCTAGAGCCCTTCAACTTCCACAAATCCAAACCAAGTTCGTCACCTTCCTCACTCTGCTGTTCCTGGGGTCTCCATGACAGGAAAGACCACCCTGATACACAAGGCAGATGGGCCAGGCAGCGTCCCTGGGGCTTCCTCTCTTGCCCACCACAGCCATCCCATCACCAAACCAGGTCCATTCTGCTTCTGTCGTGTGTGTTGCTCAAACCTACTCTCATCCCCAGCCCCACTCCCTCAGCCCAAATAAGGCCCTTGTTATCTTCCAACTAGGTGACATCAAGGAGTTACTAACTGTAAATCCCTCTTTCGGCTTCTCATCTTCCCACTCTCCAATTCATTCCCCACCTGCCTGTAGACTAATGTACTAAACTCATAGCTGATTGTATCAGTCAGCTGTTGCCACAATAGTGCTGCGTAACAAATCACCAGGCCATAGTCAACCGGGAAGGCTCAGGGTGAGGCTCTAGCTAACTTGAGCCTGGCTTCCGGCTACAGGTGGGATCCAGATCTTCTCTATGTGTCTCATCTTCCATGGCCCAGCACATCTGCAGAAGGCAGCAGCCCAGGGGACAAGACTCTTCATAAAAGCACGCTTAAGCTGCTGCTTGTATCTTGTGCTCTAAAATCAGATTAGCTGCAGAATCTAACATGGTGAGGCAGATCAAAGGCGACCACAAACTCTTTGACGTTCCTCCCATCAAGAGTGCCCCTTCCCTTTGAATCTGAACAAGCTCTGTGACTCCTTTGACCATCGAAAAATGGTAGAAGTGACTATGCCTCGTAGGGGTTCAGGCCTCAAGAGTTTGAAAGCTTCTACTTCCTGTCTCTTGGAACATTTGCTCTGGGAACATGGCCACTATAGTGCAAGGAAGCTCCAGCAGCCCCGTGGAAGGGCTGTGTGGAAAGGAACCAAGCTCCTGGCCAGCAGTCTGGCTGAGCTCCCGACCGACAGCCAGCACCACTTACCAGCCACGTGAATGCGCCATCTTGGAAGAGATTTCTCCAGCACCAGCCGAGCTGCCTCAACTGATACCACGTGGAGCAGAGACGAGCCATCCCCACCAAGACCTAACCCAATGGCAGGCTGGTGAGCTGGGTCAATTAGTACTGCTGTTTTAAGCCACTGCATTTTGGGGTAGTTTGTTACGCAGTAATAGATACCAGAATAGGTGACTGAGCCCAAAGTTAGGGATGAGGAAGGACTCTCCTCCCAGTAGGAAGCCCTGGCAGCGGTATGGATGCCTACTTCAATGATGAGAGAATGAAGCATTGGGAGTGCTCATTGAATCCATCATGGGGACCATGATGTCCAACTACTCAGACCTTTCCTGGCTCCCCCATCAAGATAAAGACCAAGCTCCTTAAGAGAACCAAGAGCTGGTCCCAGCCCACCTTCCTCCTTACCACGCTCCACAGGCCCCCACACCAGCCACTTGAAAGTCCCTGATAGTCCATGTCGTCCTTCACTTCCGAGACTGAGAGTCTGTCATCAGCATGTCCCGTAATGCCTTTCTCCCTCCTCTTGGCTTGGACAACTCCTACGCAACCTTCAGATCCCAGCTTTGGCCATTTCCTCTGGGAAGCCTTCTCTGATTTTCCCATGCAAGCACAGAAGCCTTCTGAAGCCTTCTAAATCCTTCCAAGCTTCCTTATGATGCTCTTGGGGTCATCTCTTTACTCATTCATGTCTAACCTTAGGCTGGGGCCTCTGAAGACCAGGATCCAGGTTTCATTTACCACTACATCCTCAGAACCTGGCGCATGCTGAAACTAAAAGAGAAGCTCCAGCGACAGGAGCTATAAATATAAAATGAGCACCTACTCCATCAAGCGCTGTGCTGGGGGCTTCCATGGGCCACCTCTAATCATCGTGGCAGCCAAGGGCATTGTTAGCCTCATCCTACAATGAGGCCGCAATGGAGGAAGGCTCCAGGCGCCTGGGATCAGGCAGCACAGATAGAGAAGGTGGTGTGCTCGGAGCTCTGTGCCGCGGTGGGTCAGCCTCGCCGTCTCTGGTCATCCCGGTCTTCCCCAGCCCAGTTCAGGGCCCCTTCACCATCCATCGCTCAAGTGCCCAAACCTTGAGTCCTCTCCCCTCACCCACCCCCAGCCTTCAATCCATCGACATAATCTATGAGTTCACTCACCAAAACATACCACACCTGTCCATTCTGTTTTTCCCTCACTGTTCCAGCCCATTGCAAGCTTCCATCTTGCCTGCCTTGTGCCAGAGCTGGGGGCTCCTAGCACCTGGTCTTACTACACGGTAGGCGCTTGACAGATATCTGTTCCTTCTTTTAGATGACGAGTTTAGCACTACTATCAAATTCAGAGGGTGGCTGTGGGGATTAAACGGTTCATGGATGTAAAGGTCTTAGCGCTCAGTGCTTGGTGCACAGTGACTGCCGTTTGTGGAGGCGTGGAGATGGCAGCAGTGATGGTGGTGTATTTTAACAGAGTTGCAGTCGTCCGGGATCTATTTTTGCCTTCTATTGACTTGTTATTTTGTAACCATTATTCTCTCCTTTGAAATGTTATCTCCTCATCACCATATTAATGGCAGTAAGAACCTCTGTCTGGGAGGCGTGCCTTATTGAGTGCCCACTGTGCGCCTGGCATGGTGTCATGAAACAGAGAGATGGGGAGGGATGGGACGGGGACTGTTGGGGTTGGGGGTCCTTGGGGGGGGGAACCTCACAATTAAGTAGGTAAGCCTGGGAGGGAGGGAGCAGGGTGCCTCGGGTACCCAGAGGGCACCTCCCTCAGCTGGAGGAAACCCAGGCTGAGCTTGGGGGACGGCGGCTCAGGGGGCAATTGAGGTCTGAGCGTGGGGGACAGCGGCTCA